>NC_139514.1:26925273-27190273 GCF_947247035.1 Vipera ursinii
TAAAACATTAAAATGCCACATACAATAAAAGCCTGCCAAAATAAAAGTCTTTAGGAGCTTGTCAAAATTAGTAAATGGAGGAAGATTATCTGAATTTCATAAAGCAATTTTTTTTCACATTCTTGATTCAGCTGCTAAAATGTTTTGTTTTTCTTTCCTATCCTATTCAAACATTTTTTCCCTCAGGAAATTTTTTCCCATCCAAACATATCAAGAGCATTGCTCATACTGTTATTGTGACAGTTGTCAAATGTGAAATCAGCACATTACGCTATCTTAAGTTTACTACATAAAATGGTGATAACAATATCAATATGCATAATAGTTGACAGAAAAGATAAAGGGTTTTCCCCTGTCCAGTCATGCCCAGCTCTAGGGGACAGCACTCATCTGTTTCTTAGCCAAGGGAGCCAGCATTTTCCAAAGACATTTCCATGGTAATCTGGCCAACATAATTACTGTATATGCTGAGGTGCATGGAATTCTATTACTTTCCCACCAAAGTGGTACCTGTTTATTTATTCACATTTGCATGCTTTCAAACAGCTAGGTTGGAAGGAGCTGAAGAAAATAGTAGGAGTCCACCCTATCATGCAGTGCTTCGGTCTTGAACCTAGGCTGTCTGCTTTCCAGCTGACAAGCTCAGCGTCTTTAATCACTGAGCCATCATGCCTTTAGCAGAAAAACATAGGCAAACTTTCAGTGACTAGGGTAATGCTATGTCCAACATTCTGGGAACTAAAAAGGGCCCAAAATATATAATAGTTCTTACAAAATGGGTAGGGATTCTCAGTTTCTCTTCTTTTTCAAACTATATTATATAAGAAAAATTGTATGCTTTTCCAGATTCAAAATGGTGTGGAATTAAACCACCAGTTTTGGATTGGAAAAATCTCTAAGACCACAGGAAAGGAATTTTGGGACTATTTCCAGCCAAGAAGGCATAGGTTGCTCTTCTCAAATATAAGATGATCTGTACAGTTTTTCAAAATTTGTTATCATTTGATAGTAGAAGACCTGTTGTTTATTTGATTTTTATCCCGTCTTTATTACTTTAACCCAAGATGACACAATGTGTAATACACTATCTTCCTCCTATTTTCCCCACAACAATAACCCAGTGAGATGGGTTGAACTGAAGGAAACTGACTAGTCCAAAATCACTCAGTCAACTTTCATTATATTACATTAGATTTAAATGGAACAGAGAGAAATGTGTTGGTTAACTTATGAGTTTAGTGACATGGCAGACAGCTCAAGACTTATGGATTGTTCCAAAGAGTTCATGGAAATGGTATACTTGAAAACAATATGAGGAAAACAAGAAATCTATATATTATATAGATGAAAAAAGGCTGTAATTTGATGGAAAATAATTTATTCTAAAAATTTCTTTCAATACAAAAGAGAATCTTGGCTCATGGGTACAGTGCGATGGTCATATACTTTAAGTAATGAGCAGGCTAATAATATCTCCATTAGATTGTAGACTTCCTAGCTGAAGAAATAAGCTTCTCTTTTTTAGTGACAGAAGAGTGAGGAACCAGGCAGAATACAAAATGTTGAAATTGTATTTTTATTATACCAAATATTATATAAATTTACTATGTAAGTTTGCTATTTTGAGTTACTTACAAAGTAATAAAAGTGGGATAATATTTAATAAATAAATAAGCATAAGAAAAAATGACAGAATCTCTAACAATCAAGTAAGCTGAAAAAGACATTTAAAGATTGAAAGAAGCTCTCAAGATACTCTAAGAATTAGGGAGAGAAAAATAGAAAGGTTGTTACAAAGGGAAAATACTTTTAAGAAATAGCTCATTTTGGAAAACATAAATATATAATTATACATATTCAAAGTGTATAAAGGGATGTCTAACAATGGAAACTGGACAAATTAAAGGTTTAGAAGCCTACTTTGTGAGAAATGTAAAGTGTTCCTGATAAATACACGTTAGGATTCACACTACAGTTTTCATCAATTTCACAAGGAAGTTTATTATTTATTTATTTATTTATTATTTATTTATTTATTTATTTATTTATTATTTATTTATTTATTGAAATAACTCAATGAACAATGAACTTTTCTCTTCCTACTTTCCTTACAATAGCAACCCTGTGAGGTGGTTGGGCTGACAGAGAATAACTGATCCAAATCACCCAACTACTTTCATGGCTAAGGCAAGACTTGAACTCATGGTCTCCCACATTTTAGCCTGGTGCCTTAACCATTAGACTAAACTGGTTCTCAATGGAATTTGAATATCCATTGTCACTTATGCTCAAAGTGGACTCAGATGAAAAAGGGACAATCAGCCATCTTGCTTTAATTTTAAGCAGTCAGTAAAAACCTTAACCTATCATTTACAACAACGTTTTAAAAAACTATTTAGGGTATTAAATAAAAAGGAAGTTATAAGTCAGGACATTAAATAACTGTAAAGATTGTTATTACTCCCATGATACTCAATGTCTAACATCAATGGAGAGATGACAGCAACTATTTGAAAAATTGTCCCAAACAAAAAAAACTAATTTGTTAACAAGGATTAAAACAAATATATCAGAGTTTCCACAAAAGGTAGAATTGCACTTAAAAAAAATAAGAATATTCTCATAACCGTTCTTTGTGTTGCAGCAGACCACCAAAGCAGAAGAAAAATAGGCAGTAAAAATATTGGTCTGTCTATCTGCCTGTCTCTGCTTGGTTTCCCTGCCTGTAAATAAGAAATCATTACAGGAAACCAAAGGGTTAAAATTGATTAACAAAGACAAGGTAACAGTGAAAGCATCTATATCTCACATGTAATACAGCATAGGGATTTACTGATCATTTTTCACTTTTAAAATAGGTGTGCACATGTCTGCATGCATGCACCACACACAAATGTGAAAGCAAATGAGCCATTTCATTTGTAAAGAGTTCTTTGCTGAATAACATTGAAGAATGTCCTTGTGCATTTTAGAGATGGAAAGAGGCAATATTTTAAATACTGTAAATGTATTTGTATTTATATTATATGGCATTTATATTCTGTGGGTAATCTCTGGGTGGGCTTATAATGTCACAAAATAAATGAGAAGGCTGGCATTGTTATTATTTAAAGCAATAAAATAATTTCACTGCTGTGAGAGGAAGTCAGCTATGCAAAATATAGAAATATAGGAAATAGTGGGCTATGTTGCTCTTTGTGGACAGTTGAAGGACCAAAGTTAGGGGCAGATAATAGCAGAGTGGCAAGTTGAAAAACCAGCTATTTTTCTAACTGGATTCCTAATTACCAGAGATAGGGTCCATGTGAAGCATTTGCATAATGGTTTAGGATTAAGCTTTAAGTAGAAACCCTGTTTCTGAGCACTGAAAAAAACAGCAACTTGGGCAAAAATTATGGCAGGATTCTAATGTTTGTGTTTTTTCAGGCAGTAGAATTATTACTAAAAACTAAGGAACTTACCACTACAAAATGAGGACAAAGGGCAAAGCTGATTATTTACTGGTGTAAAAGTCTAGACAACATGTAGCTCATATGAACATTCATGAAGAAAGATTTGAGCTGTATAAATTATAATAGCCTGTGTATCTTATAGCACAAATCTGTGAATTGACTGACTAAAGTTAGATAAAATTTTCCACTGCAGGCTTATTAACTTGTAAATGTCTGTCATGGATTTTTTTATGTTCTGCAGTGATGCAATCTCTAGACACTACTGTCAGAGAAGGGTTGTTGCCTAGATAACCACTTTAATTTAGTATGTAAATTACTGTATTCTATGGCAGTCTCTTGTTCTTTCTCCTATTTCTGTTCCATTGTTGACCTTCTTGTCATGATGCATAACACTAGTCTGGCAACATGACTATTTCCCACTGCATCCTCACCCTTAACGCTTAATCTCATCTATCTAAGCAGTCAGTTATGATTTTGCCTTTTTTCAGTTTATAAGAAAAAAATCAAGGTATACTTTAGTAGAAATGATTGCAAATTAATCAAATTAATGGTTTTCTGGACACATATCAGATATGGTAATGAAAATGGTTTGGAAGAAAACTCACAATAAAGATATAAGGAACTCCCTAGATATTATTAGTCTACATATTTGGTTGTCAAAAAAACATTGTTTCTGAAAAGAAAATATCTTGTATTAAATCATGTAGATCAGGCATGTCAAACTGCTGGCTCATGGGCTGGATGTGTCATGCCAAAACTGCACCCATCCTATTGCCGGCAATGGGGGAAAAGTCCTGATACATCGTGCAACATCACATGATGTCACGGGTTTGACATGCCTGATGTAGATTATGCAGCCAGCATAAGCAGGAAGCTGAGTTAGGTCAATCAAATAGTTTACTATAGTCCATAACCAACCCTCCCCCCCAAAAAAAACCCATCTGTCCAGCCCACCAGTAATTTGTTACAAATACTTAATACACTGAAAACATTTATATATTCTTTTGATAAAAACAACAATTTTCATCGTTAGAAAGGTGGTTAGGATGGAGAAATTTTTATGGTTGGTTGCAAATTCAGACAGATGTTTAGACTGGACTTGGCATTTTTGCCCACCTATCAAGTCCTGCCCAAGAATCTGGGATAGGCAGATGCTGTTGTTTGATAATGTTAACAGTATGGTTGCAGGATGTGAGCTATTCCTCTAAGACTGAGTACTCTTCAATATCTTCATAAATTACTTAGATGAGGGAATAGAAGGGAACTCATCAAATCTGCAGATGACACTAAGCTGGCAGGAATAGCTTATATCCCTAAAGACAAACTCAGGATTCAAAAAGACCTTGACAGACTTGAACAATGGGCCCTATCCAACAACATGAAATTTAATGTGGAGAAAAGCAAGGTTTTACACCTAGGCAGTGTAAAAACAATGGTACAAGTATGGATTAGATTAAGCATGGCTCAAAAGCAGTAACTGTGAGAGGGACCTTGGAGTCCTAAGTGGATGATCACTTAAACATCAGCTGGCAGTGTGCAGCAGCCGCCAAAAAGGCTAATACTTGGTTGTATAAACAGAGGCATAGAATCAAAATCATGTGAAGTATTAGTACTCCTTTATATAGCCCTTGTAAGGCCACACCTGGAATACTGCATCTAGTTTGGGTCAAAAAAGATGTTGAGACTCTGGAAAAAGTGCAAAGAAGTGCAACTAAGATGATTAAAGACCTGGAGACTAAAACATATGAAGAATTGTTGCAGAATTTGGATTTGGCTAGCTTAGAGAAAAGAAGGACTAGGGGGGACATGATAGCAATATTCCAGTATTTGAGAGGCTTCCACAAAGAGGAGGAGGTCGATTTATTTTCCAAATCACCAGTAGCCAGGACAAGAAACAATGGATGGAAACTAATCAAGGTGAGAAGCAATCTGGAATTAAGGAGAAACTTTCTAACAGTGAGGACAATTAGCCAGTGGAACAGTTTGCCTTCAGATGGTGAGGGTGCTTCATCACTGAACAGTCACTTGTCTGAAATGGTAAAGGATCTCCTGCTTGAGCAGGGGACTAGAAGATCTCCAAGGTCTCTTCCATCTCTATTTTGATTGATTGATTAAGTTGCTTTTTGCAGTTAACTAGTGATTTTGTCAATGCTGCTGGTGTTCAAGTGATACTTCAGATGTTTTATGATTGCACTCAATGCACATGTTACTATTGGTACTATCCATGTTTTCTTTTGACATAGTTGTTCCATCATCCATTCTATTTGCAAGTACTTATATTTTCTGATTTTCTCCACTTTCCTGTTTACTTTGCTATCTCCAGCTGTTTCAATGTCCATTATGTCCACTATTTTTTGTCTTATCTAGCCACACTTACAATTATTATTATTATATTTAAATTTATATGTCATCTGACTTCTAGGAACTCTGGGTGATCTTTTTTGACATACTATACTTTTACTTTAAACTGCCCCCCAAAGGCTTTTCTTCTCACTTATGAAGAAATGCATGAATGCCAGTAGAATTTCTTCTTGAGCTGTACAGGTGAAAGAATCACCAACTGGTAGAAGACCAGTGATTTGCATCTGCTATGTTGTGGAGATATTGAAGAAATAAAAAGTTGCCTATGCAAGAGCCTTGGTGGAGCAGTGGGCTAATGCCTCCTTAAGTAACACCAGCTGCCTGCAATTAGCGCAGGTTCGCATCCCACCAGGCTCAAGGTTGACTCAGCCTTCCATCCTTCCGAGGTAGGTAAAATGAGGACCCAGATTGTTGCGGGCAATAAGCTGACTTTGTAATAATGCCGCTTGGGGGGGGCAGGCATATACATAGAATGAAGGCTATTGCTAAGCACATTGATTTGTGCTTCTTAGATTGTAAGCCGCCTTGAGTCTTCGGAGAAGGACGGGATATAAATGGGATTAAGAAAAATACCATTGAGGCATCTTAAGAGAGGTATTCCTACAGTCCAGCTATTACAGCTTCCAAACATTCTCCAAAGGGAGCCTCACACCAGACCCTATAATAGCAAGAGAAGAAAGGCACCTTCAGTAAGATAGATCTCTGTAGATCTTTGTTAGGTCAAAATACACACACAAATGTCTACATGCTAAAAACTTTTCTTTCCAGTAAGGAAATGTAAGATATACATTTTACTAAATGCCAGAGCAAGCATTATGCCTCTTTTTTGAGGCAAAATGGTTTTTATCTTAAATAAATAGCTTTGGTGTCAGTTATTGTTGTCTGGATTATATCCTGTAATATGCCTGCGAAGGGCTAGTTCTCTCTGGATGTTCTAATTGATCTAACACTTAAGCTGACATATAATTTTTTTTGAATTATAAATGAAAAGGCATTTTTCTCTTTTTGGCAATCCCTGGTTGAAATGGGGATGGTAGCAAGAGGTGGTAACAGTACATGCTAGTAAGAGGAATCCCTGCATTCATTTTGGCTTATCCATGTTGGATGGAACAGGTGAATGGGAAGCACTGAGGGGAGGTCTTCCCCACAATGTAAGAACAATAGTCTTTTTTTTTCTATTGTTCTAGAGGAGAAAAGTTCATAATAAAATAACTCTTAAGATTATTTTATTTTTAAAAAAATTAAAATTAAAATTAAGAAGGGAGAATAAGATTTGATGTTCCTCAGTCAGTATCCAAATATGTATAGATATTTATATTTTTCAGAATCCCAGTTCCTTAAACTAGAACAACAGCAAAAATTAACGCTATGCATATTTGCACCTGAGTACTTCTTGGTATTGCAAAAAAAAAGCACTTTTGCAAAGCACCAAAGAAGCCTAATTGCAGTTGATTGGTTTGATAGAAAGCTTTTTGAGAAATCTGCTGAAGCCTTTGTGTATAGAAGCCACTTTTATAATGAAAAACAAAACAGCATGGTCACTCCACTCTACCTTTACAAGTGGGACATGATTATGTAGTACAAAATTACTTCAACAAACCTTTGGTGTAAGCAAGGGGCCCCTTAAAAATGTCTTAATACCTACTAAATAAATTTAAATTATGATATGATGGAATAGTTTAAAAAATGAAGATACAATTGAAAACATTGACAAAAACATATAAAAATGCTTACAAGGATGTATATATGACAAATGGAAATGTTCGTGCTGATATTTTTTTACCAGTTTAGACTGATATATAAATTTAACAGAACAACTCAAGGACTACAAAAAATGAAACACTGATATGTAAAAAAAGTAAATCCCCTGTTCAAGAGACTGAAATAGGACTCAGATTTCAAACCTGAAATCCTTAAATAGGGCTGGTTTGCTCCAAGAACCAACTATTTTATGTTTTGTAATTTAATGCTAGGTAACAAGAAAATTCAACCTCTAACTCTTTCCCAGTTCCCGAACCAGATTAAACTTATGATTTTCCTCTCCATGTACACTTAGCTGTATGGAATAAGATCCCAGTATGTTTTTTTCTAGTACTTATATTAGCATGGGAAATTCATTTTGTCAATAATATAACTGCTTCGCTACCCCTCTACAGAGGCACCTCTGTTACATAAAAATATATCCTCATGCAATAGATAGCTTCAGTTAATATAATATATAGATGACTTCTACTGATAGTTGTTCAATAATGTAGTTTTTTCTCTTGACTTGTGGAGACCTATCATGACAAGTCTGAAAGCTTTTCGATTCTAAGGGCTTCTTTGATTCTGAATTATAGGCTATTCAAAGTTCCTGCTATAAACCTGATCATCAAAATGGCTCAGTACTGAAACTGCTTCCTGGAATGCCTAAACAACTGTTAATTACTTCTGCAAAACACAAATCTAGTTTCTTAGTAAATGGTTCTCAGCTATCAGCCTGAAATTTACTTTCCATTAACTTTGGGCTGCAAGGTTTTAGTCATTTTTGAATAATAATAATAATAATAATAATAATAATAATAATAATAATAATAATAATAATAATAATAATAATAATAATAATAATAATAATAATATTTGCAAGGGGCAGATAATGTTATGCTTTCCTTAGATGAGAATTAGCTTTATTCTCATTCTGTCTAATCAATTCTTCATAATTCCTAACACAAAGACTCGTACATATTAGACTAATAGAATGAAAGCAAGAGTTACACGAACATAGACTAATCAAGAGTAGAATCATAATAGTAGGATACATAGGAGCCAAATTTTAAAAAGTAAATTGCAGAAATGTCCACTGAGTCCTTTGGATCAGGACCTAGTTTTGCAAGGGAGAGATGGAAAAATTTAAATTTCTCCCCTACACTGTGTGCCAAGCTCTTTTTTATCAGCAATTTGCAGATTTGCATGGGATGTAATGAAGGACAAATATTTATTGATTTCTTTATTTGAAAAAATTACCTTCCTACCTAAATTCCATACTGTTATCGATGGCTCATAACAACAAAAATACAGCAGTACAAAATAAATGAACAACAACAATAATAATAATAAAAAAACGCAAAGCAGGATTTTTTTTAAAAAAATGAGCTTTTTGATAAAAAAATAAGGCCAACCTTAAAAGAAAATTCTTCATTTAGTTTGAAAAGTTTGTTAATGAAGGAAACTCCTGACAAAAACAGAGATTTATTTAAAGTGCGAATGCAGAACACTAAAAAGGAGCAGGGAAATATGCATTTCTAAGATGTACATTTTTTACATTAAAAACAAAACTTAGAGCAAGGTAATAAAGTAAAAAAAGACTGACCTCATGAAATTTGCATAATGAAAATAATTATTAGGGATTGCTTTAATATAATGTCTACATTAAAGGAAAGGGGGTGCAGTGGTTAGGATGTAGTATTGCAGGCTAACTCTTTTGGCTGCCTCCAATTCGATTTTCACTGGCTCAAGGCTGACTCAGCTTTCCATCCTTCTGAGGTCAGTAAAATGAGGACCCAGATTGTTGGGGGCAATATGCCGACTCTGTAAACTGCTTAGAGAGGGCTGTAAAGCACTGTGAAGTGGTATATAAGTCTGAGTGCTATTGCTATATAGAAGGTCCCAGAATCTTCTTTAGACCAATAGATGCATTTGGTTGATCTGGTTATTTTGGCATCTGGGGGTACAAAAACATGTCTAGTGATGTCACTAGAATCAAGTGCAATGATGTCCTATTCTTTGATGAGTGCCTAGAAAGTTAGGCACTCATAGGTCTGAGACATCTATCTTGCATTTTCCCATCCATTTTGTAAAATTAAAAATTCAGTAGTGTTAATTTTTGTTGCTTAGATGTACCATCTGGCAGAGAGTTTATGTATGGGCTAAAGGTGGCCTAATTCTGCATTAGAGAAAGTGAATTGTGTAAATGATACAGATAAAAATATTTCACGTTTTAAAAATCTATTGACCAGAAGGCTGCCTACAAATGTAGACAACTATATGGATGAGAGTTCCACGGATCTTTATTTCTCTACATGAAAGACCTTAAAGTAAAAATACCAACAAACCTTCTCTGCTTCTTTATGAAAGAATTCCAGGCTGGGCTACAGAGATGAAAGCTGTTTCATGACTTTATCCTCTAATCTACAGTATGCTCATGAGCTAGTTAAAATTAAACTTAGCTATCAAAATGCTAAACCTGATGGCTCATTTATCTTTCTGTCTCCCAACTCTACATTACAATACAGCTGTGATTGATCTTGCGTCTTCAAGGTACTATATGGTATAAAAACTAAGAGAAGATTAATTAAAAGCCATCACATCCAGACAGGTTTTTAAATAAGTTTTAGATTTAAACAATATATCAGCTGAAGCAGAAAGATTCCAAGCCCCAGAGCTTATGACTCTTAAGTATATTTCTCTCCGCTGTGGGACATTTGAATATTCCTGCTCTCAACTAACTTCAAAGATATATGGAGTCAAATACGCTGAGCTAATATTGCAAAATGTCATATATTGACACACATATATAAATAAATATAAACATATATATAGCCATACATTTATATATGTACATATACATGTACATATACATTTATTGCTAAACAACAGAAAGGTACTGGAAATTCCTGGACTTTCCAAATGCCTCTGAGGGCTTTTTTTCCATTAAAGCTTACCATACATCAAACTTGCAGAGCTTTGGTTCATAGGGCACATGAAATCATCTCAAACATTCCCTTCAGTATTGTCCTCTGTGAATATTGCTGTCAAATATATTCTGAATATGTGGGTTTTTTTTTCCTTGGTTGCAATAGGAAAAGAAGTACCAATGAAAGATAGTAAATTCAACTCTGACAAGTACTTGCTTTAACCTGGTCTTCAGATGTGTCAAGACTGCAATTCCTGAAATATCACATAGCCATCCAGCATATAAGAAAGGCACCAAATTATAGGAGATTGATCCACAGTGTGAAGTAGTTGCATCATTTTATCTAACAGTAGGATAATGCTAAGCTTGTAAGCCGCCCTGAGTCTTCGGAGAAGGGCAGGATATAAATGGAATTAAAATAAAATAAAAATAAATAAATAATGGTGTGCTGATAAATGTATAATAGCAGGTTCTGCTGGTCCATTGCTACCACTACACTGTACTGTGAGCCACCAAACAGTTACCAAACAGTTGTGGCTTTGCTCTATTCTCAAACAACTCATGAAGTTCCAGAAAATATAATGTCATGAGCCAATATGGGTCAGCTTTCCAGCATACCACTGCTTATAGCAGGGTGTCAAACTGACGGCCCGTTGTCCAGATGCATCATGGCGAAACTGCACATACCCCATTGCTGGCAATGGGAAAAAAAAGTCATGATACATCACAACACGTCACATGACATTGTGAGTTTGACACCCCTGGCTTATAACTATAAAACATATAGCAGGATAGCCAGAGTAATAGTTAACATTGCTTTCCATCTCCCTGATCTGGGAGTGGCCCAGTCACTGTAACTATGATTCGTTGGTAGTAGTCTTTGTGACGTTTCAGTATCATCCATAATATTATCTGTACAGCAACTGGGTGGGGCAGCACATGTTTTATCAAAAAATCTGGTATTCTTTAATTAAAAATTATATCCAGGCAGAATGTGACTTATTCATCCTGATTATTGCTTGTAGATCCCATGCCAGACAAAATATTATTTTCAATAGTTTTATAGGAAAAGTAATCTGGTGGATTGATCGAAGCAGCATGATGGAAATACCCATTCCTTCTTTTAATGGCACTGGATGGGGTTTATATTTATCTTGCCAACAATATGGTAAAACTACTGTTCATGGTCTGTGTGAATATCTCTGTACATTTCATAAAAAGTATGCATTTTGTGAAAATAATAATAAAATAGCAGCTTTACATATCAAGTTTTATGGGGCAATTCTAGTATAAAATGACTTAGGTAAATTAGATGTTTTATGATCTTTAAAGAGTAGGGTATAAATCTGTAATTTTTTCAAATACAAAATCAGTCGATACCAACACATTTAAACACATTTCCTGTCATCTGTTCTGTTTCCAATTACAAGTAATTAACTGTTTATATCATTAAGACAATATCTTTTTGCCCTTCTGACTTCCTACTTTTGGCACTGCTCTAAAGGGTATCTGCTAGCATATATCAGGTGTTAGATGCTGACATTTTTTGCTGCATTTGTAAATGGGAGGTATTGCACTCATGGAATTCAAACCTAATTTGAATTTCAATCATACTTAAAAAGGACATTTCTCTCCTGCCCTTTTACCACTTGAGTCTGCATATGTGAATTAATGTCAGACACATTTCATTTTCTTTGCCTGGGTTCTGATATCTCAGAGGATCATTGTTGAATAACCTCCTGTAGCAGGAAAAGGACAATCAGTGACAAAGGCTACTTCAGGATTGTCACTTGCTTTTCAGTAAACAGGGGAGTCAGTAGAGTCTTCCTACTCATTTTAGAATGATATTATTTAAGACCCTGGTTCAAAATTTACTTCCCTCTTCAGTTTTTTTTTAAATCTCATTCACAAGTAGTATTTACCATTTTTGTTGAATGTTTTGGGGATTTATTTATTTATTTGAGTTATGGAAAGTGTTCTTGTTTTTTATTTTCTGTTTGTACATCTCACCAACCCTCTACCACCAGCCTTATGATGTCTTCTCTGGAGGTTGTGGTTTGTAGATCCCTGGACATTGTAGTAGAGAATAATATCTAGGGAAGGCCTAGTGTTCTCATCTTTATTACCACTGCATATAAGTGCACGTATTCCTCAGCCCAACCATGAACGTTTTATTAACATTTTATTGTTTTTCTCCCCTTTGGGGTGAAAAATACAAATCCAACACTTTCTACCAAATGGAAAAGAAAGGCAGGAAGTTCTGTGCCCAGCCCTAGTGAGGACCTATAGCAGATGTTTGATATTTCACAGGAGGAGATATTAATATCTCAGTAGTGGTTGAAATGGTCATAGACTTCAAAATGGCAGACACTACTGGACAATTTAATCCCTGTCCATTTTTACATGGATGCAATGCATGCAAGGCTTTGATTACTGGTGTTACTTCTCATTTCAAGTCAATTACCATTGTAGTGGATGCTTCTGGTGGCTCCTTATATCATGGATATGTGATATTATTTGTTACTTGTAGAAAAAAGAATTTCAGGTATTATAACTTTATTTATTTTTTATTCCAATGCTACTACTTATTACTAACAGGGATAAAGTTATGGCATACAGGGACATAACAAAACCTTATCAACAAAGAATGGCTCATACCCAGAAGTACTTTTTTGCAGTTCACAGACTTCTTTTCTAATCATGAAATGGATGGCAGTTCTCTGTTTCTTCCTGAAAACTGATGACAATTACCTTCTACTTTGAAGTGTAAAATAGATGAAAACTATAATGTATAGCTTGCCTTACAATAAGTAAATCCATAAAAAAGGTCCTCAAAATTCCAGTTTCACCACACTGTGATGTATCCAACCCACTATCTTTGCTTTAGCTCCACTCCCATGTTAAATGTAGTTTTCAACCATCAAAAGATTTATCACCCATTTGTCCTAGAGCATTTCTTAAAATATAACAATTTTGGGCAATATAAATTATCTTTCTACTTGAGACAGAAAGGTACTTAATATCCCAATCATAAAGGATAACATTCATTCTAAATAGGACATAGATGTGTATGCAACATTCCAAGTTTGATTTAACATGCTGGGGGTCTCATTAGGTCCTATATGTTAAGTAAAAGCTATTGGCCTTTTTTTCTATTCATGGGCTTCAAAAAATGATAATTTACTGGGTAAAGACTCTAGAACTAATTTATTCTACCAATTTTACTCTATTGCAAACAAAATACACCAGCTGAGTGTCTGTAACACAGAATTACTAAATGAAGATATTCAGTGCTGAGATTCTGAGAATGTACCAAGTTTATTAAGTTATTATCCCAAATTTTGCTGGGAGGGAAAGTGTCCCATTGAAACTCGGCACCTTTTTATGCATATCATGCAAGTAAAACACATAAACAAGTATAATTGTGCAGCCATGGACACCATTGTGACTTTTGTGACCCATCTCTGCAAGTGTTTTTGGATATGAAGACATTTTTTTCAGTGGTAATGTCCCGTTTATAGAATTTTGCCCTAAATAAATATTTATTTATTTATTGCCAATCTCATAACAAAATGACTTTGAGTGGCTTCGAGCATTAAAATATTAAAATCCTAACAAATAAATATCTTTAAAAGAATACAAATACAAATCCCAATCAAGATAAAATATAATTTAAAAATGGCGATGGAGGGAATATGATGTTTGTGTGGGGGAAGGAGGATTGTCTCTTAATTCAGCAACCACCTCTAATGTGATGCTCCCCTGTTACTCCCCCAAGCCTTCTGGAAGAGCCAGGTCTTCAGGTTCCCACCTCAGGGGGTAAGATGTTCCAAAGGGCAGGAGCCACAGTAGAGAAGGCCCATCTGGACCCTGCCAGCTAGAATTCCTTGACTGACAGAACCTGGAGCATGCCTCCTCTCCTGGTGCAGATGGGGCAGGCCTGTCCCAGTGGGCTGAGACCTATGCCATGAAGGCATTTAAAGGTAATAAACAACACATTGAATTGCACCTAGAAGCAGACTGGTAGCCAATGCAAACCATGGAATAGTAGGGTAACTTGGGTCATCCCAGGAACCCTAAGAACTACCCACACCATTGTACTCTGCACCAGAGCTTCTGCATGCTCTTCAAGGGCAGCCCCAAGAAAAATGCATTGCAGTAGTCCAGACATGATATTACTTGGGCTTGGATGACCGAGTGCAGGATGTTTATATTTTTCACAGGTATATCTTTCTATCTAGTACAGAATTACTGACTGCTACTTACTGGCTTTCCTCAAGTCTAATGTACCACCAGAAATTAATTTTCTGTTTTATGAATATAATACCTATTTTTAAAACAATCACTTCTAATAGCAAAGTAGTTTTATTCATGTTTCAGGACAGATACAAGTGCCTCTTGGATTTTATGCTTTCAGAAGTGGGAAATATTCCATGCAGTGTTGAATTTGCCTAGTATTCAATACAGCTTAATTGAATGGTGCTGCTACTTTGGTGTAGTTTTATGGCACCTGACTGAAAATCAGGAGACTCTGAGTTCTAGTCCTGTCTTTAGGCACAGCGTTAGTTGGGTCACTTTTGACCAGTCTCTCTCTTTTGAGTGAACATTGACTTAAAGCCACCCCCCTCTCCCCCATGAAAGTTGCTATCTTCTATATTGTATATTTGGAATAAAACTAAATGAAGATTTTAAAGCTTTGACATATGGATAATTAGGTTTTTAAACCTACCTCCTACAAGTCTTACATTCAACCTAATAAACAGATTTTGACCTAAATCCTATAAAGTTTGCTATTTTAGGTGATCCTTAGAAATGCATTACTTAGATTTAGGTTACTGTTTCTTTTCTTTCTTTTCTTTTTTCTATATAATTACAGACTTTAATAATGATGAAGTGTTTCCCTAGAAGACCACAAAATGAAGCAACTGGTTGACATTTTGTTGCACCAGCCTTAAGACGGAAACAGTGCTCAAGAATTCAAAGTGAAAATATTCCATATTTTTTTAAGGCATAGAACTATCCAAAGTGAAAAAGGCTCTAACTAAGGTTCCCCCTTCCTAAGGAAGAGAATCTGTAAATGAATGAATGTAGTTCTACTAAGCATCCAGGGAAAAGAGGACACCCATAAGGGACATACTGGTTCATAAACAAAAGAAAAAAAATATCAGATATGTACATGCCAGGTTTTCCTCAATACGTCTCAAAAGTAGTGTCCATTTTTTTACTCCTTCAAAATTGGAGAATAATGTACTAGAACAGTGATAGCGAACCTTTTAGAGACCGAGTGCCCAAACTACAACCCAAAACCCACTTATGTATCATTGGGTGCCGGGTGGGCATGGCCCATTAGGTGGGCGTGGCTGCATAATGGCAGACTGGATGGGACTAAAAAGTTCAATCAATCAATTCCAACTTTGCGAGATCTTTTTTTTTCCATGAGAAGCTGAAATTGATTGAACCTTTTTTTTTTGCACATGGCGGCGGAGGCCTAAAGTGAAAAGGTTTTATAAAACCCAGCTGAAGGCCTAAGACTGGGGTGACGGCACGTGTGCCCACAGAGAGGGCTCTGCATGCCACCTGTGGCACATGTGCCATAGGTTGGCCACCACGGTACTAGAAGTTCCATTTTTTGTCATGATTAGTTTAGCAAAATACAAATTTCAGGTCTTCTAATGGCACCAAACAAGTATAGATACCTAAAACATAAGAACTATTCACAATCAGCCAGCATCTGGTTTAACATTTTAGTTCTGCAATTGTCCACAAACAGGTAATTAATTCAACTGCAGCTTTCCACTCATGTTTCCTAGCAACTGGTATCAAAACCTCTATATTCTCCTTTAAAACACTTAGAAAATGATGTATGTGGGCTTTTTTTTAATTGCCAGTTTCTGCAATATCTTATGTTTATACATTTTTGTCCTCAACCAATTATGAAAAATAAGATGAGAAATCCCTTGGTTGGGTTCACACATTTTGCTAAGCCATTGTGTGGTTTGCTTGATATTGACTAAATATATTGTACAAATTGAATTCAGGTAGAATAATGCAGAGGAAACCTTCATGAAGGTATCCAGGATCAGTTAATAGAAAAAAATACCTTAGTTCTGGGAAAGGAGAAAATGTCAGAAAGAAATTCAAAATAATCCTTCTATGATTCTGTTATAAGGAGTGGCAAAGAGGAACTCCACCAGGTTTTCAAGATTCTATAGTTATCTTTTGAATGAGCATTCCTGTGATTTTGTGGTATCTGTTTCCTAACCTGGCCTACTAAGGCTGACAGTTACAGGAGATGTAAACCGTTAATATTAGCAATAGCATTTAGGCTTATATACTCCCTCATAATACTTTACAGCAGAGTTGTTTTTTTATCCCATTTATATCCCGCCCTTCTCCGAAGACTCAGGGCGGCTTACTATCTAAGAAGCACAAATCAATGTGCTTAGCAATAGCCTTCATTCTATGTATATGCCTGCTTATTAGGGCTTTTGCCCCCCCCAAGCGGCATTTTTACAAAGTCAGCTTAATTGCCCCCAACAATCTGGGTCCTCATTTTACCTACCTCGGAAGGATGGAAGGCTGAGTCAACCTTGAGCCTGGTGGGACTCGAACCTGCACTAATTGCAGGCAGCTGGTGTTACTTAAGGAGGCATTAGCCCACTGCTCCACCAAGAGTTCCCCAACGTTTCTATCTTTGGGAATGGTGGGGGCAGGGAAAGGGGATGGTTCTATGTGAGTGGCTAGCAAGTGTGCCCATACAGCTCATTTGTATGAGCAGCATGTGCTTGTGCCTGCCGCTTATGCAAATGGACCATGCATGCACATGCTTGCCCACTTGTAAATGAGGATGTGCGTGCTGTTTCCATGGCCTGGTTGAAAATAGCTCATGGCCCACTAGGGGGCTGCAGCCCAGAGGTGGGGATCCCTGCTTTATAGCACTCTCTGGCTGGCTTACAATGTAAGAAGTATTTGCAAATTGCCCCCAACAATCTGGGTTTTCATTTTCTGACCTCAGAAGTTGGAAGGGTGAGTCAACCTTGAGCCTGGTCAGGATTGAATTCCAGGCTATGGGCAGAGTTTGCCTGTAATACTATACTTCAGCCATTGCACCACCAACAGTAAACCATTTTCTTATATCTTAATATAACATGTTTTTTTTATTTTTATTTATTTTAATTCCATTTATATCCCGCCCTTCTCCGAAGACTCAGGACGGCTTACAAGCTTAGCAGTAGCCTTCATTCTATGTATATGCCTGCTTGTTAGGGCTTTCACACACACCCCAAGCGGCATTATTACAAAGTCAGCTTATTGCCCCCAACAATCTGGTTATTTGACACAATGCAAATAACATGTACATTATATTTCATATTTGGAAAAAAATAATATTTGATTATTGATTGTGGTTTATTCAGCAAACAAAGGTTAACAATGTTAAGGCTTATCTTCAAAAGATAACTTTATTAGAGCCATCTTTCTTCATAATTATGAATAGCAACATTACATGATGGTTTAAAAGCACACAACAGTGCCATGCCATTAACATCTGGAGCCACCATATAGCATTTAGATTGCAAATGTATTCAGGAGAAGACATATTTTCATTTGACTACCAGTCATCAAAATTACAATTATTCCTCAATGTAATGCCACATTTTAGAATTTAAAACATAAAATCTCAGCTAAATTAAGCCAATGGCTTATATGGGTTGTTATATAGCCATGTCCATGTTGCTTACTTGGCAAAAATATAGAAACATTTTGCCAATATTTTTTTCCTTACTAATCTAGTCTAACTCACAGCCTTCAAATTTATGATTGTCTTATACTGAAGAACTGACCAGGTATTGGTGCAAAGGCCATAGAGAAAAAAATGGCTATTAAAATAGAATTTGAAGAAGGTGGTAACAATTTTGATAGATTTTAAACCAGCAACAGAAAATGAATAAAGGTAAAGGTAAAGGTAAAGGTTCCCCTGCACATGCGTGCTAGTAGTTTCCAACTCTAGGGGCCGGTGCTCATCTCCATTTCAAAGCCAAAGAGCCAGCGCTCATCCGAGGATGTCTCCGTGGTCATGTGGCTGGCATGACTAGACGCCAAAAGCGCACGGAACACTGTTACCTTCCCACCGTAGTGGTCCCTATTTTTCTACTTGCATTTTTACGTGCTTTCGAACTGCTAGGTTGGCAGAAGCTGGGATGAGTAACAGGCGCTCACTCTGCTACGCGGCACTCGGGATTCGACCCACCAAACTGCTGACCTTCTGATCGACAAGCTCAGTGTCCTAACCCACTGAGCCACCGCGTCCCTTTTAGAAAATGAATACTATTGTTTAAATAATCAAACAATTTAGTTGAT
Organism: Vipera ursinii; assembly: GCF_947247035.1. Lineage (NCBI taxonomy): Eukaryota > Metazoa > Chordata > Lepidosauria > Squamata > Viperidae > Vipera > Vipera ursinii. Next base: position 26,944,117 of record NC_139514.1, read on the forward strand.
AAAATGTATACTGATGCCAGCTTATCAACCTTGTTCTTCCTACATATATCAAGAGATGTCACTTTTTAGACAAGATTTTGAAAATACTGAAAAAACAATGTATTCTGCACTTGAGGAAGAGTAAGTCAAACTTTAGTTGAATATTACATCTTTTGCTTTGGATTTTTCCCACTGTAATGGTGACGAACAGATCACTGGGTGAAGATCCCTGTTCCAGGATGGAAATAAAACCATTTAGAGCAGAAAATTGTGGGTATGCAGAAATAATCTCCAGGAGCACCTCCTCCTAGATAGGCAAGGAAAGGTATGTCAATTTTCTTCCATTGACCCATTTTCACCAATATAATTAGATTTATACAATCTCTGTATCATTTTGAGAATCCTTTAAACATTATTATTAAAATACATATTTATATATATGTTTACTAATGAAGAACTCTATCACAAAATCTTGAGTTGTTTCCATTTTAAATGTAGCTAGTTTTGCATATTTAGAGTAAAAAAAGAGATGTTAGAAAAGGTTACATTAAAGTATGAAATGAATTTATCACACCCGTCCCTCCTCTTGGTTTATTCATCTGAATGGTGCTTATCATACATACAGCATTTCTTCCCTATCTCTGAAACATATAATAGTTCTTTTTTTCTGTTAAGATTACATTGTGACTATTTTTTAAAGAAAATCAACAGATAATTGTTAATCAATATGCAGATAAAGAAGAAAGAAGACCAAAATGTGTTTAAACTAGACATTTTTCTTTATAAGCATAAATTTAAAAGGGAACAAATAGCATGCTGATGTGAAAAGCCAAAATGGCATAATGTGAGAATGGCTGAAGGAAAACCCACAGTCACAGGAAATTACCTTAATACAGTGAAAATTAAGAAAGCACCAAAAACATTGCCTGTCTCCTGGATACAGTCAGTATATTCATGCCTTGCCAATTATTTTGTTTGCATCAATTTAGGGTTATTTTTTAAGGTTCCTTTTAGGAGCTAGGAAATGAAAGAGAAAAAAGCATAACCAAAAGGTTAGCTTTTTTGTTCCACTAAAAGAATAATTATTCCCTTTGCTCTGCAGGCACGAAAGCCATTGCAAAACAGCTTTGTGACTTGGAAAGTGATAGCTCTGCTTAACTGGAAGAAAAGGGAGAAATGAATGGAAGTTGAGACATTAAATCCACCCAGTTCTTCCTCCCTCTCTCTCCTCTCTTGTTCTTTTTTTTTCTTTCATGGCAAAAAAGGAAACCAAGAAAACGAACAAAATGGAGGGTTTATAGAAATCAAAGCTAGCAGGTTACAGTGTGGGAGAGATGTTACGATTAAAAGCATGCCCAATGCCAAGAATACTATATACAAGGAGGAGTTTCATGGAATAGGCTTGTTGGCATGGTAGCTGCTACTGAGTGGAGAAACAGGTGATTTCATTAGCTGATGAACACAACATCTCCAGGAACTGGAAATTAGCCTGTTTTATTACTGTTAACTAATCTAAGAAGTAGACAAAATGGGAACAAGAGATAGGAGCAAAAATGATACCTCAGGTTCAGGGTACCCAGGGAAAAAGAGGGCAAAACTTCCACGACTTCATAGTGGTATAGAAGAGAACATTTCAATATTCTGCAGGAAATTCATTTTCTATTCATCTGTGGAAGATGTATTAACCTTCCTCTGTCCACCCTCTGCAGTATTCTCTGTTATTTTGGACACAGAAGTGAGTGTACAGCACAATGAAAGCATGTTTATGTGTGCTTGATCACATGCAGATAATGTTTGCACATATTTAAATCTGCTTTGTCTTACCTCCTTATTTATTCTTTTTTTTTAAATAATAAGCTTTTTATTGTTTTGTTTTTTCCTCTACATACATATGTTAATTTTTCAATCAGCTTGTGTCTGGGTTCGTAAAACGCTAATACATAACCAAGTCCTACTCTTTGGTTCTCTCCTCTAGCCATTTGTAGAATAGATTCCAACTTTGGTAATATTCTGTTTCTTCTTTGTCTTTTAGCCTCATAGTTAATCTGTCCATCTCAGCGCATTCCAGTATTTTTTTTATTACTTCTTCCTCTGAAGGTATTCGTTCATTCTTCCAACATTGCGCATAACTTATTCTTGCTACGGTTGTAATATGTAGAACCAAATATAAGTTTTGCTTATTAATCTTTTCTGGTACTATACCTAATAAAAAAAAATCAGGATTAAATACTACATGTTCTCCTAATATTTTTTCTAACCAAGCATGTATTTTTTCCCAATAGGCCTTTATTTTGTCACATGTCCACCAGATATGATAATACGTACCTAAATTATGTTTACATTTCCAACATTTACCTGACACATTTTTAAACATTTTTGCTAATCTTGCTGGAGGCAAGTGCCATCTATAAAACATTTTATATAGATTTTCTTTATACGCAGTTGACATTGTCAATTTATAATTTCTCTCCCATAATTTTTGCCATTTTTCTAATTCTATATTATAACCAAAGTTTTTCGCCAACCTTGTCATTGTCTCTTTAGTTTGTTCACTTTCCATCTCTAAAATTAACAAAAAATTATACATTTTCTTAATTAATTTCTCATCAGAAGTTAATATCTTATCAAATACAGTTTGTTCTTTACAAGATCTGTACAGTTTCACATCTTTTTCATATCTATTTTGTGTTTGTAAGAATACCCACCATGACATTTTGATGCCCTGATTTTCCAGCTCTTGTTTCGATTTTAATGTCCCATCAGTATTCAAAATATCTCTATATGTCCAAGTTTTTTCAAAATCTAACAAATTTGTGTATGAGAAAGCTTCGGTTGTTGATAACCACCCTGGAATTTTTACATATATTTTCGTTTTAGTTTTTTTCCATACTGTTATCAAAGCATTTCTGATACAGTGATTTTGAAAATACTTATGGATTTTGTTTTTCCTGTACCACATCTTAAGAGATTTCACATCTTATAACCACCAAGAGAATGGTATGCTTATTAAAGTTACATGTTGCTTTGGAAATAATTATGCAAAGATATTTCAAAGGACAGCATAGCTTTTGTCTGCAACTCTTTAAAGCAACCACATATTTTCCCAGGATTCTATGTTTACCATTTGTGACTGCTTCATCACAAAGCAAAACATCCCTTGTTTCAAAAATGTTACAGGCAATTACTAGATTTTTTTTTCCCCTGCATCCTTCAAAACATTATTTTGGAATGTAACCCAAAGCATTGAACATCACTAATATTTAAATATACTGAAAATAATAGCAGAGAAAAGGTCATTAAGAATCTTGGTTATGATTATTGTGATGTGGAGACATGGTGTCTACATTCTTAGAAACATCATTCTATATGGCCTGCTCATGCAATTTATTATTATGGACCTTGTTGTGATAGCTCCCTCTAATGGGGTCCTGAACAATGCCAGGTTCTGCCATAGTTTCCTCTCCTATCTAAGGCTATTCAGAGTTTAAACCCAAGTGGTAGCAGGTGGTGCTGTCACTGCAATTACAGCTTCAATATCCTCTAGTAGTGAAAGCATAAGCAGATGTCATTTGTTACTCTTGTATATTATCAGTTCAGAATGTTGAGTTTCATGCCCTATTGAAATGTGTGATGATTAAAAGCAAGGGGGAATTAAACTCATCATTTTGGGGGTGTTGTACATTCCTGATAGATATTATGTGTGAAAAATCACAAGAATAGACTTTAAAGTGGTTTTTGCCTGCTGCTCCATGCCAGAGACCTTCTTTTCAATTACAGTTTGGTAACATGGGATTAAACTGGAATTTGTCTTCCCTGTATCTCCTGCTTTTTCCTGGAGAGATTCTCATTCTATAAGCACTGTGGGATTGGGATATGCAACACGGCTTCTTCTCAGTCCTTTTTCAGTTTGCCTTAATTTGGCCTGACTGCCATAACTCATCTGAGGCCTGAGGCCAGCACTAGGGAGATCAACAGTTCAGTACATCTTAAATTCTTTCAAAGTAAGGTAGAAAACCAATAAGGTAGAAAACCTGTTGGGCTCCCTCAGTGCTTTGGTTTTTCCACCCAGAACAAATGTTTTTCTGTATGAAAACAACTCATTCAGTAGCCTTTCCTCCTTATGGGAAAAAACTTCTCTAGAGAGTAGACACTATTTTTCTTTGGAGAAAATATTTCCCTTCCCCTCTCTCTCTCCCCCCTTCCCCCCAACCTGGTCTTAAACAGTTTCAATTAAATTAAACAGATTAGAAACATGGAAGTCTGTCTGATAATGACATTGCTGATTCATCTGATTCAGTATTTCCTAATGGACACACTTCCTTCAGGGTTTCAGATTGGTGTAATTGTTAACTGTAATTTGAAAAGCTAGTGATCAAAACTAAAACTTGTATATGCAAAATAGATATTTCATCACTGAGCTTCAATTTCATTTTCCAGATCAGTTGAAGATCATTTCAATAGAAGTGGAAGTTGAGGAGATATGCCCAGTATGTTAAAAAGAAAATTTTGCTTACAACCTGCCCATCATAGTTATAAGTTGTGACAGTCATAAAATGGGTCAGTCATGCAACCAGCCCGATTTTACAGCCTTTTTTGCAGTGATCAGTGGTGGTTGTAAAGCAGCCACTGTGATTGTTAAACAAACACTGTGTTCATTAAATGAACTAATGGTTTGCTATGTGCGCGGTTTTGACAAACGCTGGAAGTAAATGCCAGTTTTCAGCAAAACCATTGTAAAACATTTTTACATGACTCACAGGCATTCCCCAGTTAGGTCCATCATAACTTCAATTGATCAGTTGTAAATCCAGACTATGTGTACAAAGAAGCTACAATTGGGGGAATTATATTTGTAATAATGCCATAATTCACAAACTGCTTTATAAACAGAAACACTTATCCATGGGAGAGAAACCAAAATATTCAACCAAATATATTGCTTTACCGATCTGAGCTAAATATTGAGATGGTTGCTAGACAATAGTGCAGAGTTTTCTTCGTCACATCTGCTGATGTCATTTATATTTTTTCCCAATCCAACTGTGGTACCTCTAACATATGTTAACTATATACATATAGTTTTCATCCAAAGGAACATCTTGCTCAGAGTCTATTTTGTGTTTGAGGCAAAATAGGGACTAGTTGCTGTTTAGTAGGGCATGCTACAGCTCAATAGCCATTGTGTTTAGTACATAAACGAAAGGAATATATCATTACATTTTAATTGTGCAAGAAGCATTATTAGCAAACATATTACAATATTGCAATTGCAGGTTCTCGTTCCAAGTGGCCCTTTCCTTTCTTTCCTTCCTTTTCTCTTTTTTTGTTTGTTTGTTACTAGTGTGGACTTTAAAAAAAATACAACAAAAAGTTTTGCCCACTGGGGAAACAGGTAATAGGTATTTTGCTATTTGTTTGCCAATTTTATAATATAATTCTTATCACAGAATCTTATCTGGTCAGTGTTTTAATCTCTATCAGTTTCTTACTCAGAGAGATATTGGACAATGTATATTTCTCATTAGAAATATGCTAGAGATGGAACTGAAATATATTCAGCCCATAATACCTATCCTAAAATCAATAACAGTGAAAGCAAGAAGGTTCTTTCCCAAGGCTAACTAGGGAAGGGAGAGTGATTCAAAGGACAATTTCACATTTCTCCAAATGTTTGTTTTTACAGGATAAGATGTTTGGCTTTTCTCTTTTAGCTAAAATGCCCTGCTCTATTAAATCATAGATTGACTTCATATTTGTCCATGATTTTACAGTGGTTAGAATGGAGTAATTTTGGAAGTGTATTGTTTGCAAAAAAAGAAATACCGAAAAACATTATAGAATATATAGAACAAGCAGCATGGTAGAAGAGTACTGAATATGAACCAACCTCCATTTTAAATAATCAAAGCTGTCTGCTTGGCTTCAAATCTGTAAGCTGCAGAGACATACACGACAGACTATATTCACTTTTCTTTTGTGAGGTATTATGTTGAATTCTCAGGAAAAAGTGGTTCTTAATTTTATTTTTGACGTATTTACTGTATACTCAAATTTAAGTGCCTCCCAATTTTTCAGCTTTGAGCAATTTTACAGAGAGAAAAAAAAATTGTTATGAATTCTGTTTTTCTGTAGTGTAGCACTCTACCCAGGAGTTCTAAAGTATTCCAGCCTCAGCTGCTTGGCAGTATCTGTATTATTAATGTGATATTGGACCAGAAATGGTAACAATGTCAAGAATATTCATAAATCTGGAACAGCTCTTTTACATCAATACCCAAGGATAATTACAAATCTAATCTAACCTTACCCCAGTTGGTTCTATCTCTTTCAGTGGGTTAACTTTTGAAGAAATAGAAATGATACTGTTTTTCCCTTAATCCTAAAGCCCAAGAAAAACAGAACATAATTTCTGAATTTAACATAACCATGCTTTCACTTTCGGACTAGTGCTTTGAATTGTGTATTGCATTGTATAGATTATGGAGTATTATATTAGAAAACAGCTTCCTTTGGTCTAGTAACCCACATTGGAGGGATTTCATTTTCCTGAATCTTCATCGATGGCCATCCTGTTTGGAATGCAAATTCACACATCTTGAGGTTACCTAAGCTAAAGAAGACTGTTTTAAAAGGTGCTAAGAAAGCAGCTCTAGTTCTGAGAGGAGATAGTGACCCAACAGATATTGCTAAGCTACAGTTCTCAACAAACCTTAACTTCTTCATCTGCTGTTTGGGTTTGCTGTTAGTTAACAAGTTTTGGAATACTAGAATTTTCTCACCAGAGCTGTAAACAAATGCAGTATTGCTTTTAAATCAAATCAAACCAACCTTTATTGTCAAAGTACAACATGTGTACAATGAGATTGGCTAAGCCTCCCTTCATGCGCTCCCCAACACAACTCACAGTGAAGACAAAAGAAAAAAAATCCCTAACCCAGTGAATCCTCCTAACAAACACACAATCTTATTACACCATATGAACTTATTGCACAATGCACTGGCCCTGCAAGTCATTCATACTATGTTGACATGGAGTTATTTTCCATTCAGGAGTCTGACAGCCCATGGGTAGAAACTGTTCTTCAGCCTGTTAGTGTGGCTGGCTATGCTTTTATATCTCCTACCCAATGGTAGAGTGAAGAAGTGCTGACCAGGGTGTGAGTTGTCCCTGAGTATTTTCCTCACTCTTTTAAGGCAGTGGGCCCTAGCAATGTTGTCTAGTAGTATCAGGGGACAGCCCACAATATTTTGTGCTGTGCTCACCACCCTCTGTAGTGTATTTCTATCCATTGCTGTCAAGCCAGCATGCCATACTATAATACAATGTGAGAGGACACTTTCTATAGTGGACCGGTAAAAGGAGGTCATCAGTCGTTTTTCCACTTTGTTCTTTCACAAGACCCTAAGGAAGTGGAGTCTCTGTTGGGCCTTTCTGGCCACCTGGGTTGTGTTGATTTTCTAGTTGAGATCTTTGCTGAGGTAGACTCCCAGTAATTTAAAGGAGGAAATTCTCTCCACACAGCCCCCCCTCAATGTAAAGTGGGGCAGGTTCCTCTCTTTTCTTTCGGAAGTCTAACACCATCTCCTTTGTCTTGCCGATATTCAGGTGCAGATTGTTTTCTAGGCACCATGAGGATAGTTTTTGAACCTCCGTCCTGTACACTGTTTCATCTCCACCTGTAATAAGATCCAAATACGGTGGTATCATCTGCAAACTTGATGATTGCAGTGGATGGCTCAGTTGATACACAATCATGTGTGTACAGTGAATACAGGTAGGGACTGAGCACACAGCCCTGTGGCAAGCCAGTGCAAAGCTTCAGGGAGGTGGATGTGACAGACCCGACTCTCACTGTTTGTGGCCGGTCCCTCAGAAAGTCTTTGATCCAGTCACAGATGGAAGAGGGAAAATCCAAGTCAGTCAGCTTTTTGATAAGGATGCTTGGCAGGATTTTATTGAAGGCTGAGCTGTAGTCAATGAAAAGCATCCTGATATAGTTTCCGGGTTTCTCCAGATGGCTCGCTACAGAATGTTAGGCAGCAGCTATGGCGTAGTCTGTTGACCTATTCCCCCTGTAGGCAAACTGATGTTTGTCAAAGTCCAGTGGGAGGCATGTCCTAAGGTGTTGGAGAACCAGTCTTTCGAAGCACTTCATCACTACAGACATTAATGTGATAGGTCTGTAATCGTTTAGGCAGTTAATTGCTGTTTTCTTCGGGACTGGGACAATAGTGGCTGCTTTCAAGCATGATGGAACACAGGCCGTTTGCAGGGAGATGTTAAAGATCCTTGTCAGGACCCCTGCTAATTGATCGGCACAATTCTTTACCACTATCCCCAACACCCCATCTGGGCCTGCAGCTTTGCTGGAATTCACAGCCTTCAATGCAGCTTTCGTTTGATGTTTGTATAGGGTGAGTGGCTGAGAATCAGAAGGCTGGCAGGCAGAGGCTATGGGGTCTGGTATTTTTACCTTGTAGCGAATGAAGAAGATGTTCAACTCCTCTACCAACAAGGCATCAGCATTGACCGTGTTCCTCGTGTTGCCCTTATGGTTAGTTAGAAGAGATAGAAGAAATTTAGGGTAGGACTATCAAGGAATGACTATTACTCTTAGCTTAATAGTCTTCCTCAACTGGGTACCTTTATAATATTTGGACTTCAGCTTTCCTGATGTGGAAAGTCTAAATCATTCTTTTCTGAGCAGCTATGGGAGTTGAAGTGTAATGTATTGGGCTTCGTCTTGCTTAGGAATATCACATGGGGTTAATTGCTGGAAGGTTGCTCAAGCAGGGAAGCTGGCTAACGGCTCCCAGCTCCTCAGACAACCCGTCTCCAGTGCCACCATTGGCTGCTTCTAGGGTGGCAATAGCTTGCTTTAAACCTATTGGTCACCACCTAGAGTATAAATTGCTGCATTCACAGCCTTGTTTCCCAGTTCAGTTCCTGCAACCAAATAAAGAATGTTTTTTGCTGAACTCACTCACCTCGTCTCGTCAATCAAGCAACAAACCCAGTATCTAACATGAAGCTCATATATTTGGAGGCACTTTGGGAAAGACTGCCAAAAAATATAACCCTATGATACACAGTGATATATATGACATCAGACTTCACAGTGAATAGTAAAGCTAGGAAGCACTTTCCCATGGTATTGTTGTGCCTAGTCCTGCCACTGAATTCTTGTTGGAGAAGAAAGCATATAGCCCATGGGTTCTTGGTGCCTTGTTTAATCTGAAAGAAAATTCTAAATAAATCCTGTAGGCATCTTAATGCTGACTTTCAACTATCAGTAGAGTGATGGATAGATTCACGAGAAAGATTGGAGCAGAAAAGTGTTTAAATAACACAAGATACAGAAGTTAGTAATGGAATTATTGTCATATACATGGACTGAAAGTGGGAGGACAGGTTTTGAAATTCTTATTTTTTGTTCTTTTGCTTTTTGTTTTGTAGCTTGGCAACAGTGTTCATTCCTCCTTTCAGCTGTAAGCCCTGCTGAGATAGTTATTAATCTGTTGTTCTATTGCTGTTCATCTGAAAATATAGTAAGCTGTTCAGTTTAAACCTCCTGGACACTCCTTAATTGTATCAAATAAAGCTAAGTCAACAATATACATAAAAGCCAATAGAATTTACATTTCACTATTGCATTACTGTTTCTCAGTAGGAAGGATCATATTACCACTCCCTTGCCTCTTGATTTCTGTTCTAGAGTGCAACAGATAAAATAGAAACCTCTAGAAGTAGCATTAGGCTCTTAGTGGAGTTAGGAACTTTAGGCCAGATTCTGGATTGTATTGAGAAACTTTGGATATGAGAGTATTTGTCCATGGTTTACTTTTATTTTCAAATATTTACTGAGTTCAGGGATATGATGAATAAGTTTGGGAGATGAAATCCTTCATTCTGTATGTATCATCAACATGAGAAAAGAGAGGCAACATCGAGTTTTTAGCAAACTTTCATATGTTTTCCTTTTACAGTATGCTGCTAGCAATACTTTTTTTTAAAATTTTTTGAACTATTTAATCTATTTTGAGAATGATTAGCCAAAGGGGTCTCCACAAAATCAATAAGACTGAGGAAAGTGAGTCTTCATTTTCTGCTTTCGTAGCTCTCCACTTTGATCTTCAAGCAGGTAGCCCATTCTCCAGCCCAGTTGTAAAGATTTCTGTCCTATCTCCACATCACTAAGCTAGTAACACCAGTGCTGCATTCTCTCTATTGAGAGAATGGGAAAGTAGCACAGTTGGGTTCTCTGGATTAATTTCAGTTTTTATGAAACAGCTAGAGTATCAGATTGTTTCTCCCTTGTTTCTCATACAATATCGATGCTGGTGGGTTCCACTGGTTTCTTTTAGAAGCACAGCATGCAGTTTTTCTTCTTACTTTCCTCAAAACCTGAAGACAGAGATGGATAGGTCTGATAGATGAAGCTGTGAATTCTGATAACTATTCTCTTTGCTTGAGCGCGAGGGGACTCTTTTACCTTAAGAAAAGGGAGACGAGAAAGTGAGTGCAGTCTGAAGCTTATGGGAAACAAGAACGTTCTATTGTGGATGACTTGTGCAAGAGAAGAATTAGGGCAAATTGAAAAACAAGTACAGGTAGTCCTCAACTACAACAGTTCGTTTAGTGACTTTTCAAAGTTACAACAGCACCGAAAAATGTGACTTATGATCGTTTTTCACAGTTAAGACTATTGCAGCATCCCCATGATCATATGATCAAAATTCAGATGCTTGGCAACTGGTTCGTATTTATAACCATTGCTGTGTCCCAAGGTCATGTGATCACCTTTGGCGACCTTCTGACAAGCAAAGTCAATGGGGAAATCATATTCACTTAGCAACTGGGCTACTAACTTATCAACTGCAGTGATTCTCTTAACAACTGTGGCAAGACAGGTCATAAAATGGGGCAAAACTCACTTAACAAATGTTTCACTTAACAATCTTGCTTAAGTCCACAATTTACTGTAGCTAAACTGATGGACCAAGGCTGAGGATTTCAATTTCAATCTGGAAGTTGTACCAGTGTATCTACCATTCATGCTTTAGAGCAGAGGTCTTCAAACTTGGCCCTTTAATGACTTGTGGACTTCAGCTCCCAGAATTCCTCAGCCAGACACACTGGCTGAGGAATTCTGGGAGTTGAAGTCCACAAGTCATAAAAGGGTCAAGTTTGAAGACCCCTGCTTTAGAGAGACTTCAGATTTACAGAAGATTTTGATGTCAGTGAAGAGGCAACAATGAGGACAGGGAAAGATATATAGTATATAATATATAGTATCTCTTGGGAAACTTTAATTTTCAAATCATTGAATCCATAGCTGAATGAAACCTTCCTGCCTATGCATACTGCTAGAGATAAACACCAATAATGCGTTCTTCTTTGAAACTGCTTCCAATCATATTCTATTATTTTCAGTATAACAAATGTTGCAATCAGCAGCATATTATTTTGGATGTATGGAGCCTTAAATCTTACCTTAGGTAAGTGTAAAGCTAGTTTTGTAGCTATACAGTAGCAGCAAGGCAAAATGATTGCTCAGAATGAATGAGAAACTTGTTTCTTTTCTTTTTTAAAAAAAATCTGATAGAAATTTACAAATGTCCTCATAAACAGGGCTGATAGATTTTGTTTTTTTCATGGGCGGATATTAGTGTGGGAGAAAGCATTTGAGTATTAAATGGCTGAGTCTGAATCTCTATAAATTTAGTTTCTTTTGTGCTGATAATTTGGAATTACCATCATCCTTTTTTCTGCAGGATCCTTTTTGTGATCTTCTTAATAGTGGCCATTGATTTTTGCCAAGGCAGACGTGGAACAATAATTTCATTCAGTTTATTTATTTTTTGAAAGAAGTTTCAAAATTTCAGAAAGCTCTTATAAATGGAACTGAAAAATGAGAAATATTACCACCTATAAAGGTAAATACAGAAGAATGGGAAACAACTTCATCCATCTCTACAGTTATCTCCAAATTTTATATGCAAGAAATATTCTGTCCTCTACTTGAAAAAAAAAGTTAGGCTTAGTCATAACTATGATAATTAGAAAGATTATATTGTGACTATCTTAGAAGCTGGTGGTATTTAATTCATTTCCATTTTCATTTCAGATATGTGCTGCCAGCTATATGGTTCAGTTTTGATATTAAAAATGAACTTGGAAACAATTTAGGAAGGAAGGCCCTGATTGTCTGTTGTTGTTGTTTTTTACTTTTTCATTTGGATTATTTTTTTTTGGGGGGGGGGGAAATCTGCTGCCTCCAGATGGAGCTTTAACTCCAGCATGAGACATTCAATTCAATATGAACTGTTTCCTTAGACCAAACAAATATGGTGGTGATACTTTCAAGACTGAATTTAAAAAACAACAACAAGAAACACTAAACCAAACAGATGTTAAATCTACCTAATCAGGAGGTAGCCTGTCTTTCAAAGGGAACTATTGGGCTGCTAAGGCATCTTGCCTTCTTTTCAACAATTATATTGGACTTAATTAAAATGAGCCAATATATGTCTATGGCAGGGATAGGCAACCTTGGCTCTTTTATGACTCGTGGACTTCAACTCCCAGAATTCCTGAGCCAGCATAGCATAAAGAGCCAAGGTTGCCTACCCCTGGTCTATGGTAAAGGTAAAGGTTCCCCCACACATGCATGCTAGTCATTTCCAACTCTAGGGGCAGGTGCTCATCTCCGTTTCAAAGCCAAAGAGCCAGCGCTTCTCCGAGGACGTCTCCGTGGTCATTTGGCCAGCATGACTAGACGCCAAAGGCGCACGGAACACTGTTACCTTCCCAACATAGTGGTCCCTATTCTTCTACTTGCATTTTTTACGTGCTTTCGAACTATTTCTTTGAACTTCTGTCACTCCTGATTATAAAACCTGGCCATTGCATTTTGCATTTTTCAAAGAAATTGATGGGTTACTCACACTTCAAAACATGCTTGTGAGAACAATACAGGAATAGTATCTGATTTAGTGACTTCCATTTGTGCAAAATCTCACTTTCCATATTTGGGAAATATGGGAGTCTTGTCTTGCTTCCCAGATCTCACCCTGTCATGTGGTATTTGGATCTCAAACTGACAACCTTCTGGTCAACAAGCCCAATGTCTTAACTACCATAGGCCATTACATTCTACCTCTTCAAATATTAGCTTTAGCCAAAGCTCATTTAAGTAAAAATGAAAGAGGAGGAGGAAATTAGGAGTTTACAACTTATTTTCATCCAAGCATTGAAAATAAGTGCCTTTGACAATATGATTCACATGCCTAACTCCAGTAATTTGAAGCAGGATATAAACCAATTTTAATTTCATTTAGATTCCAATGTAATTAAAACGAATTTAAAACTTGTTACACATAATACTTCCTCTTTTTGCCACAATTTGATAGTAATTTTAATATATATTTTGAACAGTCCTTTGTGGTAGTCCAGAGAAGAAGCATAAACCATGATTTATTAAAACTACTTATATTGTAAGGTTACAGTAATAGAATCTTAAGTTTGAAAGCACCTCTCTCCTCACTTACTTTTACTTTTCAAAAAAGAAGGGAAGGTCTTTTGTGAGAGACTTCCCCTGTCTGTTTTCCTTCCATGGGCTGAGATGTGTTTTGCATGATAATTGTTTAGTCCATGGTTCTTCCTCCTGTCTCCCAATGTCATTGTCACATAGCAATACAATTTCTGGGGTGCATCCAGTTTTTGCATCTCTATCCTAGATTTAGATGTCTACATTTATAGAGAAAATTTAGAATAAACTACCATTCATGGATAAATATATGTTATACCATTCATCCATATAGCCCAGTGGTAGAACACAATACAGCTGATATTCATTCCATGGCAATGGTGCTGGTGGTGGGGGAAGGGCTTAACTAAATTTTGGAGAGCTTAATCGCTTCAATTTAAGGTGACCAGAGATACGACTTAATTCAGGGTAGTTGGATTGTGCATAATAGTGCTATATCAATGCACTGTGTCTCCTCAATACAGACTGTTGTATTGATCTCATCTGAAGCAGCACCTTTATCTGGAGACAAATTACTCTGTTTTTATAATTCAAAGAAAAATAGAAGCAGCCTAACATTCGAGTTCTCGCTTGTCTGACTTATTTAAAAGTAAATCAAGTTTCCAGATTTAGGACTGACAAAAGGAAGCTCTTTATGTGAAATATGATCAAAGTGTGGTATTTGCTGTCATTATATTGGGTGATAGCTATCAATTTATGCAGTTAACCAGAGACATTTGGGCTATCAAGGGATATTGACTTTGATTATTACTTCCTATAGTCACTATTTTCCCACCTTAAAATCCCAGGTAGAATACTTTAAATATCAGCAAATAATAGTGAAAGACAGTCTACAACCTCCTATTCATGTAAACATCTGAAATATACATGCTTTCCCAATAGTGGTACAGAATGCTTAACAAGATGGGCTATCGGTCTAATAAAGTGTTGTTAAATATGACATTATTTAACTAGTCAACCTAATGACTTCTGTACAAGTCTTATATATGTGCATAAATTGAAATCTATGTACTGCATAAGTATCTTGCTGTAATTTAGATATTAATATTTCTATACTCAGCAGCCATTAGAATGAGTGTAAATGATTTTTACCAATTTTTAAATGGATAATATTCATCAAATGTTTATGAAAATACTTAACCCATAATGAGGACAAACATTCCACTTAATAAAGATGGAAGTTAAGAATCTCTTTTTGAATATATAATCAGAAGAGTAAAGAAAATTACATTAAAAAGAATTCATTATCCCATTAAGGATGTGAAATGACTTTTTCTATTCCATTTTAATTTTAGCATATTTCTCTTTTAAATTTCCTCGACACTTTTATGAGATGAGTGTGTAAAAAAGGCTTTGGCTGCTGTACCAAGAAGATTTCTGACTTTCCACTTTCTTCATTATTCCAATCTTAAATTTGTCTATTTAATTTATCATTAAAAGAAAATCAACACTTTATCAGACTACACATTTTTTTTTTGTATTTCACTTGAGGAGGAGACAGATCTGCATGATCCGAACTAAAAGCTGTGTCTTTTAAGCTAACATTTTTCAAGTCTATTTTCACCTCTAATTACTAGGATTACAAATTGAATGAACCACACTTTCTCCTTCCCTTATGTTTTCATTAAGTGTTATTATATACCGGTCCCCAGTTCATCCCATTATGAAAAGAACTCAGAGTTTAATGAACACACAGGCACAGGCACACACACACACACACACTCTCTCTCTCTCTCACACACACACACATACACAGAGAGAATCCAGATTTTACTAGAGAAATAACTTTTTGTAAGATTATAGACTTTGAAAGGAATGAGGGGAGCTTTTCTCCAAAATCTGAGTTAATCTAAGGCTAGTTCCACATGACAGCCTAACCTGTGTGGGCAGATCTACCAGTTCCTGCCTTCTACTTTGGAAAATTATTTTTCCTTCTCCTCTTTTTCCTTTTCCTTCTCCTCCTCCTCCCTACAATATATTTTATTTGTAAAAAAAAAGACAATTATTTGTTTTCATCCTTTGTTCGTCTGATCCAGTATGGGTCAAAAGAAACTTTGTGGCAAAACTTCATTTCACAGTAGTAAAATATCATACACTGAACTTTGTAGTTTTAGTCCAACCTATTTGTATTGAAACATTTTTTTTATAAAAGTTTATTGAAAGGAAGGAAGGAAGGAAGGAAGGAAGGAAGGAAGGAAGGAAGGAAGGAAGGAAGGAAAGAAAGAAAGAAAGAAAGAAAGAAAGAAAGAAAGAAAGAAAGAAAGAAAGAAAGAAAGAAAAAGGGAGCCATCGTGGAACAGTGAGTCTGATGTGGGGAAAAAAGTGTTTTATTAAGCCGGGGAGCAAATCAAAAACTTGTTGACATGAGACATAAAAATAGAATGAAAGTGTGAGGGAAGAAGAAGAGGTAACAACATGATAGTAAGGAGACATTATGGTCTATGAATTGAATGGAAGGTAGAAGGTGAAAGGAAGCTGCAGAGTAGCTGAGAACATAATAATCCAGCAGCAAAGGATAGAATGGTGATACAGGGCAGTGACTAACTGTTGGAGGAAAGTAGGGCATGTTCTGCCCCCAATCAAATCTGAAGATGGCACTAGACAGGAATAAAGTGTGGTAGACTAGGAGATGGTGGAGGATAACATCATTTGTTCCTGAAGTCAAGAAATTGTGGCCTGCTTGTTCTGATTACGGGGCAAAGTGAAAGTGTGGTCCTATGACTCTGTGACAATATTACAGTTATTGTATAACTGTTACAGAAAATCTTTACAATAAATCATGAAACTAAAACTAAACCAGAGATATAATAAATAATTAAAACAAACAAAAAAGAATTAAAATAACCATAGAAAAGCTTGTTTTAAAAGAGAGCTTTAAGTGTTTCTTTTTAAAAAAGCAAACAAAAAATTAGTGATATACAATATTTATCTATTATCCTATGGCAAACCCCTAGTTTTTGGAATGACCCAATAATGCCCCTAATCAATCTCATGCTGATAGGTCTGAATAAACGGAATGTAGTCTATGTCTATTACCTCTGAAAAATAAATAAAATGAAATATAAAAATTTTCCTCTTATAATCCTATTATATTCAGAAGGGTGCTTAGTCAGTTAGATAATTTTTGAGCAACCTTGGACTCAGGACATGAGCATTTTCCTGACTTGAAAAAAACAAAAGTGAAACAAAGAAACAAAAAAGTCCCCAACCAAATAGCTTTCCCCCAGAAAACTTGGCTTCTGGTATCATGCATATTCACAAAATTGAATATAGTGCTCAGTAAGGAGGGTTAAATAATTTCTTTCCAACTATACTCTCTGGGCACATAGTAAAATCCTAGAACTAACTAGTTTGGATTATGCCACTGCTTCATTAAGATTAAGATGTTCAAGATTTAAAATCAGCATGTTTAAAGTCTTTTTTCCCATTAAAATATAGTTAGATTGGGGTATAACTAACATTTTGGTACATTTATAGGAGTGTACTGTAAGCAACAGTACACTGGCTTGTGAAATAGTCATGCCATTGTAGCATAGAATATCAAGGGCATTGTTGGGGTAAAAATGCACTTTGGTTAAGCTTATGACTTATTGCCTAAACTGTGCCAATACTGACAGATACTGTCCTTATTAACATATAGCACATAGAATTGTGGTACATAGATATGATTAAATCTGTTTACTTTGCCTCTAAAAAGCAGTATGCGAAAGTTTTGGTTGACCAAAGCCATGATGGGTAGTGGCAGTTAATCTTTAATGGAACCATTTGGTGAGAACTGTGGCATGTGGAAGATGGTGACTTAGAATTTAAAAAGTAAATGGTAAAGGCTATGCATTACTGAATGAAATAAAAGAATATCTCTCTCTCTCTCTCTCTCTCTCTCTCTCTCTCTCTCTCTCTCTCTCTCTCTCTCTGTGTGTGTGTGTGTGTGTGTGTGTGTGTGAAGTATTTGTTAAGTATTTTAGAATACCTTGCAAGGCCCAAATACGGGCCAAATCTTATTGCCAGTATCAGCCTAATCCAAGGCCATCAACAAGCTGTAGTCACAACTGTGACAACTTATTATTTCTGTAAATTTTTTGGATTGCTAACAAAGAATTAAAGGGAGACTGAGACTCAGTCCCCCTTTAATTATTTGTTAGCAATCCAAAAAATTTACACACACACACACACACACACACACATATCAGCAAGATCCTCCAGAAACACAACATCAAAACAGCATTCTGCACAGACAGAAAAATATCCACCATCCTAAGAAACCCCAAAGACATAATTTGGTTAGAAAACCAAGGAGTATATGAAATCCCATGCACTACCTGCCCCACCACATACATCGGACAGACCAACAGAAGAATAAGTGAACGCATTGAAGAGCACAGGAACTCACTCAGAAATGGAGAACAAATTTCATCCCTGTTCCAACACTTTAAAGCCACTGGACACGAAATTGATTTAAAAAAAACCAAAACTATCGCCAAAATTGAACATTTTAACAACAGAATAATCAGAGAAGCCATCGAGATTGAAAAACACCCCCACAGCATGAACAAACGAGATGATACCTCTCGCCTACCAGCCATTTGGAAACCCGCCTTGATTGACAGACGAGTTCCAACCACCAAGAATGATACCAGACCCAAACTCATGATAACATTACATGACATCACCACCACACAACCATTCAAAAAGCAAATCTGAACCCACAACGATAACGACACACAACCACAAAACAGAAACCTAACTACAGCTGCAACATTAGCCACTTTAAACCCCTCCAAACCACACAATAAGCAAACTGACACCCACTGTAAAAACATGGCACCACCACAAACATGGAGCCGAACAAAAGCAGCACAACTCACCAGTTCAGGTCTAAGGCTGGCAGCTGAGACCAGCCCATCCACTCAAAACACATCCCCACCCAATCAGAACACAGCCCCCATTCAAAACACACTCCCACCCAATCAGAACACAGCTAAGCCCCCACCCAATCAGAGCACGCCTCCACCCCATCAGAACACAGCCAAGCCTCCACCCACAGAACACACCCCCTCTGGCATTTTAAAAAAGAAGAAAAAACAGCCACTATCACACACTTCTCCCAGAAGTGTAGTCAGGGAGAGAATGAAATGATTAAGATTAAAAAAAAAGAAGACAAAAAAATGCAGTGATTTTGATAGAAATAACAAACTTATGGGGTATTTTATAAAGAGATCTAAACAGGGAATTCCCAGCAGGGTGAATATTATTAAAAAATAAAAGTGATGAAATTATTTGGAACGAATCTGAAGCCAAGGAATACTGAAGGGTTTTTTTAGTGATTTGTGTGGGAATGACAGTGATGTGTCAAAGAAGGAATTAACAAATTCTCTAAATCTTAATATCCAGTAATGAGAATGCATCTCAGCCTGATCACTGAAAGAATGCTAGTTTTATTCCCCTATTTAAATGTGGTTAGATTAATGCATATACTACAGATGTTGAGTGTACCTGTGAAGATATTTGTTATAATTTTGATTGAAAAAATATAAAATATTTATAAAATATAACAGTAATGAGCAAAAGTTGGCAGATGAGATACAGCTTTATGGTAGAGGATATGTTTACCAGATTTTGTTCTTCAATAGGTTGTTGAGAAATGCATGTGCAGTATATCAAAAAGTTTATTATATATTTGTTGATTTAAATGGAACATATAACAAAGCTAATAGGCTTGTATTAAGGAATGTTTTTCACAAAAATCGAGTATAGTCCTGAAAATTTATCAAAAACCAACTAATTGTGTTTGACCAGAAAAATAAAATTTACAATGGCGAGTTGTACTAAATTTTCTTTTTTTTAAAGCAAAGTAGAAGAATTTTTATTCATTTGTAGAATGTATATTAAAGGTGACAAAATGGATGGAGAAATTTTACTATGGACAAATTCTGGTAGAGATGTTGGTAGTATGCAGTGTGTTACAAAAACAAAATGATTCTCAAAATATTTCTCTATTTGCAAAACAAAACAAAACAAAGAAATTCTTGATCATACCTCACTAAAAATATTACTTGAAGCCAACATTGCCAAACTGAGGCTGTCATGCTTTGGTCATATCATGCAAGTTGACTCACTTGAAAAGTCAGTCATGCTGGGAGTGATCAGCAGAAAAAGGTGAAGTTTCCCCCCCCAGTACCCCATTGGCTGGACACTATAAAGGATGACACTGGTATAACCATGGAGGATCTGAAGAAGGCAGTGTGAGATAGAGGGATACGGAGAGTGCTGATCTACAGTATATAGTAGCTGAGGTCAGACACAACTGAAATGGCTGACAACAATGATGAGATACATGAAAGTAAGCTGAATTCAATGGGAAAGAAGTTCTTATAATGGAGTACACACAGGATGTATGTACAACAACAAACATAGGATCAATAATGAATAGATGAATGTATATTAAATACAAAGATGAATGGCTAGTATACAAAATAAGTACATTGAGAGTTGCTCATATACAAAGAATGAAGGAGAATCAATCAAGCTGCAAAACAAATATAAAGAGAACAAATGAAGAGGTTGAGATGAAGGGAAAACAGAAAATAAAAAACTGATGAGATCTTCAAAAAAATGAAAGGTGACAATAAACTGTGTGTGTGTGTGTGTGTGTGTGTGTGTGTGCTTATGTTCCTGTGTATGTCTGTATCTATGTCTCTGTGCCTTTATAGGAGTGTATATGTGTGTCTGTGTGCATGAGAGAGAGACAGACAGACAGAGACAGAATTGCCTTTCTTCCCCCCCCATATATGTTCCTTTTGTAAATAAGAACTTTCTACCTAGTAATTTGAAATATGGATTTTTTTCATTATTATCATTTTTACCAGTTTTGTCCCTTGTACTCCAAAATTTGTTATGTTGTAGATAAGAAATATAAAGCATCTTCCTTTCTATTTTTCTTGGGCTTATAACAAAGGGAAGAGTAAAACTAGGGTCAGACTAGGGGTCCTAGGAGATTCAACCTGACTGAGGGCTGCCTCTTGTATATTTTATAAAGAACTTTTGAAAAAAGGAGCATGCCACTGTAGTTTTAAATCATCTCTTCTCCCAGTTTGCAACACTTCCATATAAACAATTATGAATTGAATCTTTAGGCTCTGCATCTTGAACTGAAATCCTCTCACTTAGCAGGAAAACCTAAAAGGACCTCTAGTTCAAATTCTAGAAATCTGGACACCCTGATGTTTTAACCCTTTACAAGGATTTACTTAATATTAACAATATAAAAATACATTGGGCAGGATGAGGTTTAAGCAACTATGTATAAGCCTCAAAATAGTAGCTACCCATACGTATCATATGTGTTCTTTTTCTTTATTTTCAACAATTTATCAGATGTTCCCAGTAGGATTCAGAACTTAGCACAATATCAGGTTTCCAATTGTGTGGAATTCCATCTATGTATTTGATATATTTATTTGTTGGAATTTTTTTTCCAGAGTAGAGTGTACTCTGTTCTTACCCTGCAATATACTTTGGGTAGAGAGACAGAGATGGACATTAATTCACGCAGTAAGATTCATAGTTGTGAGGAATTTGAATCAGCATCTTTCCCAGTTCTAATTCAATATTCCAACCAGTGTGCCATACATGTTTAGAATTTCAAATTAATTATCAAATATAACCAATATATTCATATTGCCTGAAAAAACCATTAACTAAACATACAATGATATGGATCTATCACAATTATCAAATGCTGTTGGCTTGTTGATTGTCTCTTTTGCATAGTATGTAGATGTTGCTTAAGCCTATTTATCTATTGATGGCTAATTTGTCAGAGTGCCAGGCTTCTAGAAATTCTCTAGTATTTTTGAACTTGTCTTGGTCTAGGATGGTTGCAGGCAAAAAAGGGAACAAAAAAACCCAAACACCTCCCGACCAGCAATCAACACCCAGATGAGCATAGATTAACTCCAAGATTAAGATCAGACCATCAGTTAAGTGAACAATATCTCAATCAAGTATCTGCCAAACAAGCAGAACCTTGATTGGGCAAGATCTTGATCCCTGAGCAGGGGATTGGACTAGAACACAGGTCTGCAAACCTATCAATTCAAATATGCAGGGTAGGTGCATATCTTGCCTTGGCTCCACTCTTCAGTCAAACCCTGTTCTGCACATGCACGCATGTACATGCATGTGCACACATTTTTTGCGGCTCCCAGTTTTTCCTTTTGTGAGGCAACTGGTTCCGAGTGGCTCTTTCACTGTTTCAGGTTGCTGACCCCTGGACTAGAAGACCTCCAAGGTCACTTCCAACTTTGTTATTCTGTTAAGCCAACAATAAACAGACCAACCAAATAACTTCCAAGATTATTCCCACTAATACTGACAGGGCAAATCACTAGAATATAAACTGAAAATAAATCCCACTCTTTACTAGCACTGATGATGTTACCTAGTTTAGGTAATGAAATGTCTACATAAAAACATCGAAGCTCAGAGAGCACCAAGGACCCCTCATATCAAATGCGTATTGGTATTAGTTTACATAGCAATGTATATATATATTTTGTTTATGATAGGCAAGGAAAGGGTAACGTGCCTAGAACTGAGCTTATTGAAAATGTTGCTTGATCTTTTAGACAAATATTTTACATTTCATGCCAAAGAACAGTGTCAATTTATGCAATTCATAATTGCTTTTGGCACAAAAATGCAGCATTAATATTCACCTTTACTGTAACAGCACTTCATTAAAAATAAACTAAAGCATGCTAGTCTTTTATATTTTATCACCAAGGTAACGACACACTAAATCTTTTGCAGCCTTAATATAAACATATTCTGTTAGCATATCATGAATCAGTACCTGAACTGAAATAAACTTGTGGTATTGATTCAAACTATGGATGATTTACTTTAGCTAACCAGTTTAGGTCATGGCCAGAATTCACAGCCAATAGCATTCTCCAAGTTGTGTAAGTCATTAGGCAGACTAACATCAGATATAGCTGTGGAAGGACTGCAGTTGAAATTATCTATAAAATGGGCTTTCTGGTGTAAGTCATGGATGACTGAAGATCTATCTATGAACGAGTGGAGATGATGACCACTGTGTAGAATGAAAGACTGATGAGTAGACCGGTGCTTCCAATACCTCAGAAAAGTAGTTGGCTCTCTTGGGCAGCTTAATATCCACAACTATTGTTTCTACTCTGGGAACCACTTACCAGAATGACTTCATATTAAGCACATTAAGTTTTATAAAATTATCTCTGTCTTTTTTAACCATTTAACTCTTTTCTACCTGATTCTTTGGTTCTCTAAAAACTGTATCCTTTCTGAGATATTGTTATTAATAGTTCTTAATTCTTAAACTACTAAATAAATTGTTTTTAAGAATTTAAAATATGAATATCTCAGAAAGGATACAGATTTCAATGAATAAACTTTTAGAAATCAATGAGGATTTTTTTTAAAAAAACAACCTTTATTTGACATAGCAATTATAATATTTGAAGGCATGGAAGACAATAAAATGGAGATTACCAAAGTAGAAATGCAAAAGACAAATCAAGAAAAGGGGCAGTTGTGATAAGAAATTTTGGATGATGCCACAAGATCAGATTTGGAACAGCTCAGGCAAGAAATGGATGGTGATGCCTCTTTATGATATTTATAAAGTAAGCTGGTGAAACCTTTGAATACTTTTTTTTAAAATATGAAAGAGTGATGGACAATCAAATCCTGCGATGCCATAGAAAAGAATCAAAGGTCAAGATTGTGCAGAGAAGGAATATAAAATTGAACTATTTGACCAGAGATAAACTATTTGTTTGATATACTGTATCTGATAACTGCTTCTGAATTAGGATTAAAAAGATGAATATTTCTGGATTGTGTGTAGATAAGAGTTAGCCTGTCAGGAGAAGTGTTTTTTTATTTATAACTTTTAAAAAGGGCAAAAAGTTACTATATTAGCTTACGCTCAGTATGATAATGGTTGGAAGCCATTTCTTTAACATCTTCTTTGTTATCTTTTTCTTTTTTCTTCTACTTTTATATTTTCTCTTCTGCACTTTCTGAATTTTTTTCTTTTAGTTTACATAGTATTTACTCTATTAAAATTTTAATAAAAAATATTTTTAAAATAAATATCTATAATACATATAAAATATAGAAGTTATCAACTAGAAACAATCATTTTATTTCTAAGATAGAAGATTTTTTAAAAAATTTAGGAATTCACATGGGTTCACTTGAATAAGGAATTAAGTATCTGAAGACCCAAACTATGGTATAAAGCGCACAAAAGATATAAGTAAGTAATCTATTGTAGTAAAAAAAAATCTTAGATTACTCCAAGTACAAGCAGCATTTTCATGATACTTAATAACAGAACAATCCAATATGTGATATGATTGTCATACTAAATATAATTGTGTATTTACTAGCAATGTTAGTTGTGTATCTGTGGGGAATAATTACATTGTCCAGAAATTTCCTGAAATCAAACAGCTAAACTAATAAGCATTGGCAATCTATAGTATTGTGAGGTATGGCTTGCAATGTATGGTCTACATCTGATATATGTGTGTGTGTGTGTGTGTGTGTATTAGAATAGGGTAGTGGGCGACTTCCGGTTTTGCATCATGGTGAGATGGACATAAGAAGGCAGAGCTCTGCCTTCCATGCCCAATTTCGCCCTGATGGGGGCCCTGAAAAGGGCTTAAAGTTGCCCCGAAGAGGTGATGAAGAAGGAGGGGTGCCTTGTTGATCATGGAGAGACAGTGGTTTCTCCATTCAATCCAAGGAAGGCCCTCTAAACCATCAGGGGAAAGACGGGCCACACCTAGCTGCTGACAACCGAAGAACAAAAGCTTTAATTAGCACATCGTAAACAGCATGCTTGGACTGGGTGAGAATATTGATCCTTTCTTTGTTATTTTACAACTGAATTTTCTGGGAAAAGCTTTAAACCTCTGGATATGAATGGAAGAGGCATTTTAAATTTTCTATGGGGGACAGAAATACACAATACTGAAGTAAAAGTAATACAAAGCCACAGTTTTGATAAATCTGAGAACCAAGATAATTGTTAAGTTTTTATCTTTGGGGAAAAAAACTATTGAGGTGAAATATAAGAAATATAAGAAATCAACCCTTTGTTTTAAGAGTGGAAAATGAACTTTAAATGATATCTAGTGGTGGATTTGAGTGCAGTACTATAACTAGCTCCTTGGCTGCTTGGTGACTTTAAGTTTAAGGGAGAACAGCTGTCAATAAAGGGAAATATTTTGGCATATTTATCATCCTGACCTTCATGGACTATAAATACCTACTGAGCTTGGACTTTTAATATCAAGAGCTAGTGGGACAGAAAGAAAAAAAAATGACTTTTGAATATGTCTGGCTGCAGGGAGGTTGAACATTTTGAACACTGGGAATATTGTGGATTACAACCTCGCCTGACTGATAATTTTCAGGATACTTGAGACAAAGGATAAAGGCTATATATAAAGACTAGAAAACTAGAGGAAATTTTGTTCCACTCTTACTGAAACTGGTGATGCTAGAGGGTCTCTAGGAATGATGCCTCAAGAAAAAACAAATACCTTTCAGAAGGAAATACTCTCAATGCTACAGCAAATTCATCAAACAATTCTTGCACAAAAAGAGGACATAACAAGAAACCATAATGAGACTAAAAATAACCTAATCGCCAAATTAAAGCTACAACTGGAAAGCTCCCAGAGAACGACTACAAAGTATGAACAAATAAACCAGAAATCAGAGGGTGAAGTGGAAGAAATGGACCTAGAATTGGAGGAGATGGGAGAAGGGAAATATGGACTGCCATACACAAATAAAATACTGAAAGACCTACCTATAACAGTGAAAACACAAAAGACCCTTTACTCCTTTCTCCAAAGTACTCCTGATGACAAGGAAGAAGATTCTAGAAAATGAAACATAGAATGGGCAGGGGAAAAGTCTAGGGAATGTGGATAGGCAGAGTTCCTCCGCAAAAATACTCTACCTAAATTGTCTTTCTCATGCCAAGCAGCTTTCACAACAATAGAAAGAAAATTCTTGGGCAATTTAATTGCCTTGGCCTGGAAAGCTGCTTGGGAAAGAAAGAAAGAAAGAAAGAAAGAAAGAAAGAAAGAAAGAAAGAAAGAAAGAAAGAAAGAAAGAAAGAAAGGGAGAGTTAGACTTAAAAAAAACAAAGGATTGGATCTATCAGAGGGGGCACTATCTGCTTAATATACCTGTTTGAATATGAATAAAAGAACGGATGACCCTTAGATATAACTAGTTTTTTTATAATGGATGATATGATTTAGAATTAAAATAGCATTTTTTTCTCTTTTGATATGGAAAATATGAAAATAAGAGGTGGATTGGTATGAATAATTTTTAGCTATATAAATGTAATTAATATTGAGAAAATCATAACTGATAAAGATACTTCAAATGATGGGAAATCAAACTTTAATAAGAGCACAAAAAACAGGATATTGACTCATGAATTTATATTATTGTTATTTCTATAATATTAGTAAAATATGATGGAGATGTCTATATCTAATTTTGTATACATCAATAGTACTAAGAATTTTAATTGTTTAATGAGGGGGAAAAGGGAAAAATATGGGGAAGAAAGGAACATCAAGGAAAAAATACTGGATTGTGCAGTAGTGAATAGATTTATATTGAAGAAGTTAATGTTAAATATGTGAACCCAGACATCATGTTGTTTACTAAGCTCTAAAGTTGTAATTTTTAAAAAACTAATAAAACCTATTAAAAAATTGTTAAGGTATTAATTTAATAGCTAAACAGCTTGTGTAATGATGTGATGTAATGTAAGGTAGATGATGCAATGATAGGAATGACTCAGCAGGTTCTGTGTCTCTTTAAGATCCTGAGTATAAAAGGGAAGGCTTTTGCTGAAGTGTCTCTCTCTTATCCGTTTCCTGCTGTAACTGCTGTGTGTTGGAGTTTGCTGTATTACCATGTGTATGTATATTGTTCCTGGTGCATGATATTGTAGATAGTGTAATATAAACCACTATTTAATATAAACCACTGTTTAGTGTATTTAATTGTAGGTTACCTCAGCACAATAAGACTGTGCATGCTCTGACAAAAATAAAGCTGCAACATTTATGAGGTCAAAAAAAAAAGAATAGGGTAGCAGGCACTGTTGATAACTTTCATATTTTCACTGTTCAAGTTGCTTTCATGTAATTGGGACTCTGGGACATAAGGATAAGCACCCAGGTGCTAAGCATAAGCAAAGATTTCTATCATTGTAGTAGAAAGATAGTAATATCTATATACTACTGTATAGAGTGGCATGTGGATTCACCTGGGTTCAGAAATGGTTGTTAGTAGTGAAAAATGAGCTCATTTCTAAGACTTTTTGTGCTTCTTTTATTAGCAGTGAATAAAGCTATTTCTAATTATTTAAGTTTGGGGTATATTTTATAATTCGGGTTGAAACCTTTATTAAGTTCAAACTTAACCATATATATTATTTGAACATCGCTTCAAAGAAATAGCAGTGTGGGGTCTTAATCTCTGTCTCTTCATTTCAAAATATTTGAATGGAGGAAATGGTTATATTCCATTGAAAGGCACTTCTCTCTGGCTAATGATTTCTCCACAAGGCAGAATATTATCCAAATACACTGTAGCTGCTTTGTCCAGATTTGTACTATATTCCTTTATTTAAAAAAAACTGTTGTACCTCTTACAAAAACATAACTGAAAAATATACTTTTATGGGTCAAAAATTTACCACACACACACAGAGAGAGAGAGAGAGAGAGAGAGAGAGAGAGAGAGAGAGAGAGAGAGAGACAGACAGACAGACAGACAGACAGACAGACAGACAGACAGACCTAAGATTGAAGACAAAATCCACAGATAGATATATGTTTAAATTTTATCTTTATTAACTTTTAAAGAAAATAGAAGTAACTGATGAAGGCTGAAGCTAGATGGAATGGATAAAGGATAGGGGTAGAAAAACAACGTAGAAATGGGTTTAATCTTCCAACCTGTACTCTTTAATATCACTGATGTATAGAGTTATGATGTCAGGATAAAAATAAGTAAGGATAAAAATGTACTGTTGTTGTTCAGTTCTAAAGTAGCAGCCCCATAATAGCAGCTTTAAAGGTTAATGCAGTTTAATTCACTTTCTCCATTCGTTTAGAGAGTAAACAGTGTTCCAGGATTACAGCAAAGGAATACGTAACATAAATGCTGTGTCAAATAATGACAAAATAGGACAACTAAGCTACACAAAGAGAGAATCATTCCCTCCTGGGCATCCCTATCACCAGAAAGACAATGAGAAAATAATACTTAAGACTTCAGAACAGAAAAAGTGACATCACTCAGGGGCTAATGTGAAGTGTGTGACACTGAAAATATGTCCTGTACAAGCTTCATGAAAATAAATGGCAGAATACAAAAAGTGGATTGTATTTATACCAGTAATGCTATTGATGTGCTTCTGGATGAAGTGGAGCAAAAGTAGCAAACATACACAATAAACAGTGAGTAGGTATGTAGCAAAATGAATTAGCTGTAAATTAAGCATTTTCAAACTAAAATGATATATTTACTGTAAATGCTATATTATCAAGTCTAGATTTGTAACTGTTGTACCTTCAGAGACACAGGAATGTTAGGACAGTATTGTAGGATTGGAAAACAAAACCATTGCTAATGAATAAAAGCATAAAGATTTGAGGGCCAAATTTCAACAACATTACAGAAAATTTTATTTTATTTGAATATTAATATTTCTTTAATATTCCTATATTAAAATACAGGTATTTGATATTGAATACCTGGTATTTGTTGCCTAGCATTGTAAATTCATAAATGATATTAATGATATCATGATATCATTAATATGATTTAAATATAATTTAAATATAATTTAAATATAATTTTAGTTTTAAATATAATTTCCATATATATACAATACTTCCATACCAAGCCAGATCAAATGTTAAAGGTCAGAGTGGGTTCTGCTTTCTGAGAGATGTAGACCAATATATCTGGAGAATAACAGATTGAACTAAGTTTTATCTTACCTCTACTCATTTGATTCTTTCTCCCCTTCACATGACTTTTACCATCGCACTGATAAGAATGCAACAGTGACAATACTCAAATAGAGTTTTTGTGTAGACATTTATAAGGCAGATTTATCTTGACTGTATTGCAAGCTGATACATTGATGTATGGAATGGGGATCACTTGAACTTTACAATTTTTGCTTTTCAACTTCAGATGAAAATACACAGTGCTTTTTTGTAACAGAAAAAGGTGCTGGAATTCACACATGTCATACAACTTGCCTTACCTAGCCTGCAAGGTTCTATCCAAAAAAGGTGCTGGAACTTCGTTCTAAGTGTTCTAGGACAAAAAAAGCCCTGAAAATACATATTCTCTCTCTCTCTCTCTCTCTCTCTCTCTCTCTCTCACACACACACACACACACACACACACACACACACCTTAGAATGTTCTGGCTTTATAATCCAACTTTTCCTCCTCCCAACTCTCTGGTGATTCCATCTTAATTGTCCATGTAAATTGCTTTCTATTTTGGACATGATAACTATCTTGGCTGCCTCTCTGTTTCGTCCTTCTGGGCACTTCCAGCTGTGTCTGAATATTCCCTAGAGAGGCAAATAAAAACTCTTTCCATCTTTTGAACATTGTGAATGTGAAATGGATGATACAGTAAGGCCAGAAATTATGCCATGAGAAAAAAGAATTTAAGTCAGAGTTGTTCAAACTGTTCATAGACCATCCTTTATTACTGGGCTACATGAGCTTAGTGCTCCATAGATAATTTTAGTTTTCAGCCTTGAATAAGATGGCAGAATCAATTTAGTCAGGAAGAAGTACAAAATGACACAAGGCACTAGTAACCGAAATACTCACTCCCACCACCCAAAAGAGATACGAACAAAGAATTCAGCAATATTAAACATACAGTAGCTAAATCTTCTTTTGTGGTTTTGAAACTGGCTGATCCAAAATATATGAAATTCCTTTTCAACTTTGAATGTAGGCTGTCTTTCATATTGGATACAGCCTAAAGCATTTTAAGAAGTATCATTGAGTTCAATGGGTTTACTCACAAGTAAAATGGGATTGCACATGTTAGTCTCACTTGGGTTAATGAGAAGTAATTCATAGATGGCTCTAGTTTCATTTTTTTACAGTAAATTCAATCTAGAACAGATTCAACTCATGATTTGCTTCAGTCGCTTCCTTGAGATGGGTGGCTATAGAAATTGAACAAGCAAATAGCAATAGCAATCACAATCACACTCTGACTTATATACCACTTCATAGTGCTTTACAGCCCTCTCTAAGTGATTTACAGAGTCGGCACATTGCCCCCAACAAACTGAGTTCTCATTTTACTGACCTCGGAAGAATAGAAGGCTGAGTCAACCTTGAGCCAGTGAGAATTGAACTGCTGGCAGTTGGCAGAATTAATCTGCAATGCTGCATTCTAACCTCTGTGCCACCAGGATAAATAACTTCAGCACAAAATTACATGAGAAAGGTAAAATTAAGGTTTTCAAAGGATCAAGGTAAGTTTTGCTCAATTAAATATTAAATTCAAAACTTATCCTAGCAGGTGTGGATAGATTTGATCCACCTAGGTATACTGATTCATACTGAAGCATACTGATTCATCCTGAAGATACTCCTATATTGTAGATATATTAAAAAGGAATGGCTTGTTTTTATTGTATAATAACAGAAGCTTAGGATCAGGGCTTGACCTCTTCATCCAACATGTTATCTTTCCTGTTTGTAATTATTTCATTTGGAGATTGGCATAGGCTGAGGGATTGAAAAAAACAACAACCCAACAACAACTATAATGGTTGATTTACACAATGCAATATGACTACAAAGGTGTTTGTGGTCAGTGATGTGGCTATCTACTACCATCTCTATTTACTTATATTTCCTAGCATCTCCGTTTATATGGGAAAGCATTAAATTGTAGCCACCAGCCAATTTTATTTCCGAAGATTTCCTAGCTACTAATACAAGATTGCATACAAATTACAGAGCTTTCTTTTGTAGTATGCTATCTTTCCATTAAATCATCATTATTACGAATGGTGACAAATCCCTGGATACCATACAAGGACAGCATAGCTCAACTTCTTCTTTCACGAGGCACACT
This sequence comes from Vipera ursinii, assembly GCF_947247035.1. Classification (NCBI taxonomy): domain Eukaryota; kingdom Metazoa; phylum Chordata; class Lepidosauria; order Squamata; family Viperidae; genus Vipera; species Vipera ursinii. Next base: position 26,974,879 of record NC_139514.1, read on the forward strand.
TAGTAAAATTATGCAGTTGATTTCTGATGCCCAAAAATGAACTGTTTCACTTCTTTGTCTTCTAAAACAGAAGTAAGGGGAACATTAGTCTAAATCTGACCTTTATTTCTTGAACTGATGAAAAATTCAGAATTTTTTTTAAATAATAACTGCTAAGCATGATACAATGCAAAGTTTTAGACTAATCATCTCCCTGTTTCGTCAACATCTAGTTGTTGAAAAAGAATTTATAAACCTGATATCCTGTCCTGTGTTTTCTTGTCTTTTATACAGAATTTCAATTATGGCAGATATTCCTGCAAAATATGGCTTTGACAGCAATTGCCTAGATTTTTTGGACATATAATGCCTGAGTCAGAAAAACAAACAAATAAGCAACAAGAAAACCCAGGCTGCATTTATGACTATCTTTGAGAAGAGAAGATTAAGAAGAGCTATGATAGCTGTCTCCAAACAACAGAAATGCTGTCATATAAAAGATGAAGTTGATATGTTTTCTGCTGTTGCACAAGGCAAGACTAGTACAAGTCCACAGATACTGAAGAGACTTCAGCTAAGCAACGAGAAAGATTTTTTAATGATAAGAGCTGTTCATCAGTGGAACTGAATACCTTGGAAAGTAGTAGGCTGTCTTGTATTGGAGGCATTTATTTAAGCTGGACAGTCAGAGTTGCTGTAGCTACATCTTACACAGATTCTACACTGGGGAGAAGAGACGGTGCATTTCAGTGGACAAGAACACCACCAGTATTCATTTTAATGAGAAGAAGGAGGGGGATGTGTTGACTCTTAATGATCCTTTGGATAGAAAATCCCTTATGGGTACTTGAGTTATCGAATCTTGCAGAAATGTCAAAGATTTCTGCTTATTTGAAGGATCATTCGCAAGAAAGATATATTTCAGTTTGGAGGAGATGGATAGATTATATTCAGAATAAATATGGGACTAAAAAGTTCCATTTAGCTTATGAGTAGATTTTAGATTTTTATTAACTTTAGTATTAGTATTGATTATATTTTTGTTTAAGTTATTATTATTATGTTTTTAATAATTTGAATGTATCAATGTTAAAGGGGAGTTAAAGCACATTATGAATTTGGTTAATTTTATAGTGGATAATTTTACTTAGAATATGATTATTATATTTATGACCCTGTATTCAGCTCTGGGAAGTGGGGGGAGGGGGGGTTGGGGTGGGTGGGTTTTGGGGATGTTTTGTAAAAAAAACTTTTGTAAAACTCTTTAATAAAAAAAAGAAAATCCCTTATAATGCTATACTGAAAGTTCTGAATAAAAGGTCTCCCTACATGAAGTTCCTGGTTTTCTTCATTATTCTCAGTGGTATTTTTTCAAAATTCTTTATTGCTGGAGATGCCAGATAGTACTTTTAATAATGTCATTTTCTGTTATAAATCATTCAATCAGACTAGAACTTTTTTTTCCTTCCTGATGCCATTCTTTCGAAAGTTCTTAGACAGACATTAATAATAATAATAATAATAATAATAATAATAATAATAATAATAATAATAATAATAATAATAATAGATAAAAAAATAATACTATGTTGCTTTGCATTGCTATGGTTTGCACACCCTCTTCAGCTGTAGTATCGCTTGAAGTGCCTTCCAGCTGGGGCATTCTTGGCAGGAGTCTTTCAGATTGAATTCTGTTGATCGCACAATGTATTCCAAAGATACTGTACCTAACCTGGAAGATTTTCAGCCAACTGAAAAAGAAAAAAGCTAAGAGAAGTTTTCTTCTATAGCACCAGCTCAAAGCAATTTGAGGAAATGTGAATTCCTTTGTCAGTGTCTTTATTTATTGTCTTTATTTGGAGAATAACATGCCCTTGCCCAAATGACAGAATTTTTTTAATCAAAGCAAATCTAGCTCTGTAATATAAAATACCATATATTTCTTTCCATCAGAGTTACCTTTTTTTTTCTTCTAGGTGGAACATGGAAAGAGAAAACTCAAAAGGGACTTCTCTTTATATGTTATCATTAATCGCTTCACCACAGGGGCAATATGGTATAACTGTAAGGGCAATCATTTTTACCTCCCTTTTGCCTATAGCCTTTTCCCTGTTAAGACTCCTTTCCAAGAAATCAGGAAAATGAGACTCTTACAAAATTGCCTTTCCATGCTGGGAAAAAAGCCCAGATGGCAAAGCATGTGATTGGGGTAGCACAGATGAGAGCTGTATGTGGCCAGGAAGGATGAATCAGAGAGCAGAAGGAAGAAAGAAACAAAAAGATCCCTGTGGTTGTTCATAAAGGTGGATGCTTTCCAGACTTAAAAAAAAAGCTTATATGTCCTTCTTGGAGCTAACTTGTGATAGATTTAAATAAAAGATCTTAATAACATCATTAAAACCCTTTTTCCAGATGACAATTCTCCAATAAAGGGACATTCTAGCAAGCATAAAAGCTACCTTGGCCTACTAACATAGAATGAATGACATTTACCTTTTAATGGCATATGAAATATAAATTGGATCATTACAAAAATTGTTGTTAGAGTGAATCTCTCAAAAATTAATTCGCGGGAACCTAAGTATTTCAGTATAGTAAAAAATACATGCAAAGTATATATCTGAAAAAGTTGGCTACAAGTTAAAAATATCTTGGGTCAATTTCATTGAAACAGAATTTTTTAGGAAAACTGTATACACAACTCCTTCCTTCCTTCCTTCCTTCCTTCCTTCCTTCCTTCCTTCCTTCCTTCCTTCCTTCCTTCCTTCTTCCACACACTCTCCCTCCCTCCTTCCCTCCCTCCCTCCCTTTCTTCCTTTCTTCTTCAGAAATGTGAGTGAAATTGAATATTGAGTAAATCATTGAGGAGATAATGTGGATCGAACATAAATGAATGCATACATCACAAATAGCTTGCAAGATGAGTTACATTGAAGTATTTTTAATAGGAAACATAAATATCCTTTTACTCTTTCCTAATAATAGACAAAGTGCATTTATTGTTATATGTAGATGTTGACATGCAAGCTTAGCAGAGCTACAATAACTTAGTATGATCTTATCATTTTATAATTACAGTATGGTTCAAATCAAGTGGGTTTCATTACATTTATGCATTAAAGTTTAATTATTAACAAGATATATTTAATTTGGGCCAGCCTATTATCAGAGAACAGGCAAGTAAAGGTATCCACTTTGCAGTTGCTGTACAGTATGTAAACCTGAGTGAGGACATATTGAACAACAGGATTCATAGCATTTACAGTATAGTTTCACAATGAAAAAAAAGTTTGTGTCCAAATAGTTTGTGTGTATATAAACTAGTTATGTTAGAGAAGTACTTATACTAAAGGGTACACAAAATTGCATTGTATTACTCAAAAATCCTTGTAAAAAGCATGGATGCAAGTATGTATTAGAAAGAAATGTGGACTTTTTAATGTAAAATGAATAAATGTACTTTTGGGCAAAAAATAGAAAATGAGTTTTATGAAAATTGATAAATACTTCATGCTGACCTCAAATAGTTTTACAAAGTTGTGTACTGCCCTTCAGTAAGGGAAATGCTGTATCAGAAAATAATTGTTTTTACTTTTACTTCATCATTTCAAAAATGTAGGCATAAATTTGGTCAAAAACACGAATAGTTTGAAGCCACTGTTTGCTTTGCTACTATGCTCCAAACTTTTCCACAGAGATTATGATCATGTGATATAAGACAACTCCTCCTTTAAGCAGTGCTAACACTCTAATCTGTTCACTAAACAATATAATTACTCCAACTTTTAGCACTTTCAAATCTTGAACTGTGTCTGAAAACAGAGTGGTCATTATGAGTTATTTTGTCCATTGTTATCATAACAAAGGAAGGAAATAATGCCGAGCAATTCCACCCTAAATTTGATTCTGTTCCTTCCAGATTTTGGAGAATTATCCTATTAGAAACCAATAACAAAAAACAGAAAGGCAAAGGGCAGACAGAATCCTGAGTCCCATAATTCTGCTGGGTTGGGGAAAATGAAAAAGTTAGGGATTGTTTGACCTCCATGAGACTTATACTTCCTTGTAGGTATAAACAATGCAAGTGTGCTTATTGGTTGTCCAAAGAAATAATTATCTCTTTCTGGACCATCTCCAGTTTGGGAATGGGAGGCATAATGTCATGGTAGTTTTTTTTTCCTTTCAGCAAGGCTGATTTCAGACCATGTAATTGGAGGAGAGAAGTGAAGTCATAATGCCCTCTGTTATGGGATGCTTCAAGGGTCAACTCACTCTCTAACATTAACATGAAGCTACTGAGAAATTCATATGTCAACACAGACTCAAACACTTTCATTTTTCAGTTGCCAATCAGTATGCTAATGATATCTGATCATACACATATTAATCTAAGGACACATGGTCAGTGTCCTTATGCTGAAAGGTGTTAGAGAGGGTGGGTAAAAATAAATGCAAGCCCAATCCATGTAAAAGGGATTCAGAAACCATGTGAATCCAGGAATATTCCCTCATTGGTTTGGGGTGAAGTCAGATTCCCCCATTTTGAATTGATTCAAAGAGCAAGTAGCAGCAGAGAGCAGCTGTGGCCAAGAGAGTATTTTATGGTATCAATTATGTCTCTTCCTAGGCTAGAAGGCCCCATTCACTGTCATTCCTGCCTATATTACATTTAGGTTGGATTGCTGCAAAGTATTTTAAATGGGGCTACCTATGAAGACAAAAAAAACTACTGCTGGTCTAGGCTGTAGGAGCTAAAGTACAGTAGATATAATGTTCACTAGTTTGAGAGCTGTAATAGTTGCCAGATGATGCATGTGCAATTGAAGATACTGATTTATCACTTTTAAAGTGCCTACATAGTTAGGAACTTTGGGATTGTTTGGCCTCAGTGGTATTCTGTCTATCAGATAATATCAAGGAGGGAGGGTTCTTTCTGGTCCCTACTTGTCCCTGACAGAACAATTATTCAGTGGAAACAACCTGCCTCCAGATGTTGCGAATGCTCCAACACTGGAGGTTTTGAAGAAGAGACTGGACACCATTTGTCTGGAATGATAGGGTTTCCTGCCTGAGCAGGGGGTTGGACTAGATGACCTCCAAAGTCCCTTCCAATTCTATTATTATTGTTGTTGTTGTTGCTGTTGTTATTATTTTGAAAAAATAACCATCAGTGAGGTTGGAATTGGGCCATTTCTGCTCCCCTCTTATGAGAAGTCTATGGAGATTATCAGTCATCCAGGTCATGGCTGTCCCAAAGTTGCTTTTTTCTTGAAGACATTTCACTTCTCAACCAAGAAAATTCTTCAGTTCTGACTGAATGGAGGGGAATGAAGGATTTATATTCCTTGTAGTTATCTGGTTATTAGCACTCTTTCTGATTTAAATAGTTCCAGAAATTTTAGGATTTGGAAATCTTATCAAGGCTTGGCTGTTGAGAAAGCCTTTGAGGACTGAAATAGAAATAGTACATGTGCCGACTATTAGAAGAATCATTTCTTGGCACATTATGATGTTTGATGATTACTATTGATGGTTTATTTGCATTGTTTTAATCTGTTTGAAGAGATGGTAGATATGCCTGGTATGAATACATCAGCTGATAAGATTATGAAATAAAATCTAAAATAAAGCAAGAGTTGTCTCAAAATTTGAGATGGGTGGCATATAAATTTAATAAATAAAATACAAATAAAACATTTGTCTTTGGCCCACATATCTGACTTTGACTTCACATACCACTGGCATGTGGCCAATGGCAGATTGTCTTCAGTGAATGAAGCCTTTGAAAAGTAGTGTTTCACACCTCTAGAGTATAGATTCTAAACAGAACAGCTACATACCTTCATGCCATACTTAGAGCTGTTAATGACTTTTTGAAATTCTCTATCCAACTAATGGGCAGAGAAAATGGTGAATGTTTACTCTAAATATCTTGAGAGCAACTCAAATTCTCTAATAATGTCTCAAGGGCACAGCTCTCCATTAGTGCTGATAATAGCATCACTACTGAAAAGGCCACTGGGAGGAGTTCCTTCAGTATATCTTCCTTAATAGTAGCGATGGAATCCAGGAAACTGCAGATTGCTGGAAAGATGTTTCCACAGTGAGGAAGTCTTTCACATGTACCATATTTTCCGGCATATAAGACGACTTTTTAATCCATGAAAATCTTCTCAAAAGTCAGGGGTCGTCTTATACGCCGGGTGCTGAAAATTTAGGGACAGGGCTGGCTGGAAAACCTGGAGCGGATCTCCCATTTAGTTTGCGCAGGGAAAGCGGGACCAATTGGAGAAGAAGCCGCAGTCTGTGATTTTTTACAGGCTGGGGTCTGGGCATCTTTCCTTCTAAAGTTGAAGAGCAGCTGTAGTATATCCCAACTTGAAAGGGAGGTGGGGAAGGCAGCAGTCAGAGCAGCTGCTCATTCCACTTTATGATCATTTCTCAGAAAATCTCTATTTGAACTATCTAAACAAATTATCTATAACAAACTATTTCTCTGTGGGTGCGCCTGCCCTCTTGAACCAGCTGCCCATGGAGCTTAGGACTGCCCCCGACCTCCACACATTTCGCCGGGACCTGAAAACTTGGCTCTTCGAGCTCTCCGGCCCAGGCTGAGAATTTTTAACTGGGGTTTTTAATTCTAGGGATGATTTAATCTTTTTAATTTGTTTTTTAACTTTTGTATTGGTTGTTTTAAATGCCCTGTAAACCGCCCTGAGTCCTTCGGGAAAGGGTGGTATATAAATTTAATAAAATAAATAAATAAATAAATAAATAATATGGAATGAAGCTTGGTGGAAAAAATTGAATGAAATCTATCTATCTATCTATCTATCTATCTATCTATCTATCTATCTATCTACCTACATACCTACCTACCTACTCACCTATCCATCTATGTACCTATGTGAAAAGTGAGGTCTGAAATTGCTTTTCAGTGATTTCTACCACACATACATTTTAATGCATCACTATCGGTGGTGGGATTCAGCCAGTTTGCACCACTTTGGCAGAACTGGTAGTTATTTTTTTTGTTGCCCAGGCGCAAAAGAACTTCCAGAAGCAGCATCCACACAGAGAACCAGTTGTTCACATACTTGAATCCCACCACTGATCACTATAGTTGCACATGACCTTGTCTAGCACATGATGTTTGCAGAAATGAAATGCAAAGCTTAGTAACTTTTCTTTTACATTTCCTGAGGTTCAGACTGAAAATAAAGCTGCTTGTCATATCTCCAAGTATATTACACATGCCAGCACAAGAAAAAGCTGTTTTAACTTAGAATTTTTTTTTGCAAAAAATTAGATATCCTACTTATTGGCCTGGAGGATCTGTTGAAATAAAACAGAGTACAGAGTATAGAATAAGGGACCTTGGAGGTCTTCTATCCCAATACCATGTTCAAGCAAGAGACCCTATACTATTCCAGACATATACTGTCCAATTTCTTCTTAAAAACCTGCAGTGAAGGAACACCCATAACAGAGTCATTTCTCTGATTGTTCTCAGTGACAGGAATTTTCTCCTTAATTCTAGGTTGGCTCTCTCTTTGATAAGTTTCCATTCATTACTTGTCCTGTGCTGAGGTGCTTTGGAGAAAAGACCTATCTCCTCTTCTCTTGATGGCCCTTTAAATATAGGAAGACCGCTGTCATGTCACCCCTAATCCTTCCTTAGACTAGACATACCCTGTTCCTGCAACCATTCATCCTATGCTTTGGCCTCCAGTCCCCTAAATCAATTCAAAAGTTTGGCAAAATGATGCCATTGTAAAATAGAAAGATTCCCTCCTCACTGTTTCTGGACAGTTAAAGATGGTAAATAGCAACTGGCAGCATTGATTGGCTGACTGAAGCAGTGGAAGGCTAAGCTAGGTTAGAGTTCTCCATGCAAATTCTTTTTTATGCCAAGTAGATTTGGGGATCCCAGATAGTCTGGAAAAAGTAAGGGAAATATGTGTTAAGTCTAATGTGTTTCCAAAGTGCTTTGCAAAACAAAATAATTGTGATATAGCAGGTTTCAGTTTATAAAGTGCATTATAACTCCTATTTCTTATTATCTTAGGAGAATACATTTATTATTGTAGAAACAACATCCTGTTTCACATAATGCATCTTCTGAGATGCACAAGGATTTTATCTTCTAAGTTGGGAAAAGAATTCAGACCCGGGTTGATAGAGATGCTCTGAACCAGCCAGGCAGCCTCATCTCTCCAAAAAACTCCCTGAGCAACTGCCCGCTGAACTTTTATTCACCTCCTTTCTCTGAATACCAAATACAACATTACATAAACCCCATCAATCTCAAAAAATAGGATACATAGTGATAATTGGATACATAGTGAGAACTACTCAGGTGCCTATGAGATCATTACAAAAACAAGATACTAAAAGATATATGTGAAAGTTCTATTATAGCGTTTCCCAAACCTCCCACATGCCATCCTGTGCGAACCAGGAGAGTGTGCTCATCACTGTAATTCAGGTAGAGGCTGATAAGAAAAGTTTGGGAAAGCTGAAGGTTGGGAAGCCAAAAACTGGCTGTTCCCACACTTCTATTTCTTGGTGAGCATTCACATTAAGTAAGATGGTGTTAAAGTATTGCTAAGGAATCTGCCAGTGTCTCAGTTTCATACTATCCTTTTGCCTCATGATTAAAATGAAGAGACTTCCTTTGAAAGATTTGCATCTGGTAAGAAAATGTAATTGCTATATTGCTAAACAAATTAGTAAAAATGTTATCTTAACGATTACAAAAGAAAAAAAGATTTTGTATTTAAATAGGTACAATGTCTTTACTTTTAAATGTACATGAACTCAGGCAGTTAGAGCTATTTGCTCCTGTACATGTCAACTTTTTTCAATTTCTTGCTTCCATGTCAATATTTTTATTCTAAAGTAATCATATTGTATTCAATGGGGAGAAAATAATCCCACAATTCAAGTTATGAGATACAGTAGTCTTTCAGTCAGTCAAGTTATTTTTTTCAACATAATGGGCAGAGTCCAACAAAGCCCTGGTTGATTCATACTCTAAGCAACCAATGAACAGCAGAAACATTTTCCCTCTCTTGGTAAGCTTTGAGAAAGTAAAGAATTGTCTTCATTTTTCCTTTCTCCTTTATGGTCCATCAAGATAGTTAGGAATCATTGGTTTCCTGTAATGATAGATAGATAGATAGATAGATAGATAGATAGATAGATAGATAGATAGATAGATAGATAGATAGATAGATGAGAGAGAGAGAGAGAAAGAGAGAGAGAGACAGAGAGAGAGAGAGATGTAGATGATTTATCTGTGATGTTTATCTTTGTCTGCTTCTTTTTATATACTCAGTCCTGTTTTGTTTTACCTACAGTATATTGTGTGCATCTATATGCATACTCATGCTAGCAAGCGACTCTGAGTGAAAGCCTCCCACAGGATAAAAGAGACTTTTCCTTTCATTTCTCCCACTGTGTTCAATTATCAGTTAGCTCCATAACATTTAACCACAAAATAAAATGACTTCTAAACTCTGTGGTCTTGCTCTGACAGGAAATTTAGCTTATCATGCATCCCAACTTCTCTGTTAGTTACTAAAAAAACAAAAAGTTCAGAGGCGATCCCATTGATCTCCTCCTAAAAATACTGACTCCTCTTAGGCATTGCCATTGTGAAGACTATGGGGAAATGGCTTAGACATCTTCACTTGAAGGAGCCAGAGGGTCCAAATATCACATCCCTATGCAACTGTGCAAGTGTTTATATAGATTGTCCTCAATCTATGACCGATCATTTAACAAGCATTCAAAGTGGCAGCAGATGATTAAAAAAGCTGCTTAAGACTTATCCTCAAAGTTATACATTGCACTTGCATTTACAACCAGCTGCAGCATTTTGTGATTATGTGATCATTTGTGGAAAAAACCTCTACTGGATCTACTGGATTTGCTTAACAGCCACATGATTGTCAAAAACATGTGAACACATCAGATCACAATGGTGCTTCTTGGAACTGCTTGGAACTGTCCTTTCAGCAGTTCCAAGAAAGTTCCACACCCATTTGCACTATTCAGGTGACCCTGAGGGCACAGATAAACCTCTAAGTGGCCTAAATGACTTTCAGAGAAAGTGGTATCAACCAGATGCTTGCAAGGAATATAAATCCTTCCATTGTCCATCATTCTGTCAGAACTGAAGAATCTTCTTGGATGAGAAGTGAAATGTCCTCCAAGAAAAAACAAGAAAGTCCAGTTGTCCTTTGAAAAAGCATGTTTGTGATCTGATGTATTCACACATTCTCAGATATTCTTTGATAATCAACTTTGCTGCCTTCTTTAATTTAATTTAATTTAATAATTTGATTTCTATACCGCCCTTCTCCCGAAGGACTCAGGGCGGTGAACAGGGCAATACACAATAAAAATATTATACAAAAATTAAAAAGCCATTAAACATTATGCCCTTAAAATTAATACATATTACAATTAAAACTATTTATAAAAACCCAACCCCATCCCGTCAGACCAGGCCAGCTTGTTCGAAAAAGAAAGTTTTGAGATCGCGCCGGAAGGAGCGAAGGTCGGGGGCCGTCCGGAGCTCAACCGGTAAGCTGTTCCAAAGGTCTGGCGCGCCCCCAGAGAACGCTCTCCCCCTGGGGGTCACCAATCGACATTCTTTGATCGGCGGCACCCTGAGGAGGCCCTCTCTGTGGGAGCGCACTGGACGGAGGGAAGTTGACGCTGGCCGCAGGTGTTGCCGTAGGTAATCCGGACCCATGCCATGAAGGGCTTTGTAAGTCATCACTAACACCTTGAACCTCACCCGGAGAGCAACCGGTAGCCAATGCAGCTCGCGGAGCAAAGGTGTAACATGGGAGTATCGGGAAACTCCCAAGACAACTCGCGCAGCTGCATTCTGCACCAGCTGGAGTCTCCGGGTGGACCTCAAGGGCAGCCCCATGTAGAGAGCATTACAGTAGTCTAGACGAGAGGTCACGAGTGCATGAGTGACTGTGCGCAAGGCATCCCGGTCTAGATAGGGCCGCAACTGGCGCACCAGGCGAACCTGGGCAAAGGCCCCCCTAGTCACAGCTCCAATATGCTCTTCCAAAGAGAGCTGTGAATCTAGAAGGACCCCCAAGTTGCGGGCCCTATCTACGGGGGGTAATAGCTCACCCCCCCATGGCCAATGATGGGATAATGCAATCTTCTGATGAACTAAGATGGCGGACGTGCGGGCGGATCTGTTTGAGTGAGCTCTGCAAGTCTCAGAAAATAGGTGTCCTAGGAGCCCCCCAGGGGTGCTTGCACCCTCTGGGTTGGGGGATAGTGAGTGCAATTGCTTAGGCAGCTGAAGGATGAAGGTTTTCGACTCCGTTAGCTGCCAGCTCTGCCGTTTTTTCGACTGGAGGCTGGTGGCGCCTACCTGCTCCCTCGGGCGTTTTTCGGGCCGTTTTCGCGGGCCTGGTGGTTGTGGCGGCCGGCGGCTTCGGCAGCGGCGTCTTCGGCGGTGGCGGACCCGGCGTTCACGGGAGGTCCCTAGCTGCTGGCGGCCTTGGCGGAGGCGTTTCAGGCCGTTCCGGGCCGCTTCTGTGTCCGGCTCGGTCTTTCGCGGCTCTCCCTCGGCTGTGGCGACGGCGGCGTTGTTGGTACGTTCCGGAGACGATGGGGACGGCGGCGGCGGCGGCGTTCTCCGGGGCCGTTTTGGGCCTGCCTTTCCATCGACCGTTCGCTGGGCGTCCTCGGCGGTTGTGGAGCCGGCCTTCGGATGGTCCCTCGCCTCTGTCGGTCTCGGTGGAGGCGTTTCGGGCCGTTCGGGCCGCTTCAGTGGTCGGCCTGGTCTCCCTCGGCTGTGGCGGCAGCGGCGTTCCTGGCTCGCTTGGATTGCGACGGGGATGGCGGCGGCGGCGGCGGCGGCGTTGTGCCGGGGCCGCCTTAGGCCTCCCTCTCCACCGATTGTTTATTCTCGGCTCCATCAGCGTCCTGGCAGCAGCAGCAATGGCGGCGGCGTCTGCAACAACGCTCCGGTGGTGGCGGTGGCCCTGGTGGCTCAGCGGCAACGCTGTAACCAACTTATTGTTTCCTCTGCTTGCTTTGTTTTTTCTGGATGGCCTGGTACTCTTACTTCTGTTGGTGGCCTCGAGGGTCCCTGGGCTAGCCGGTTAATCCCGGTGGACCCCAGTGGAGCCCAATGGTCCTTTGAAAGATCTATGTTTCCCGTGATACCAGTTGTGACTCTGGCTGGTGCCATTGGATTTGTGGACCCAAAAGAACTAGATAATTTGGAAGACCCCAATGACTGCAGAATTGGCCATGATCAACTTTTTCGAAGGACAGAGCAGCGAAGGATTTGGCCACCTAGTAGTGCAGACTTTGATGATGTAATATACGATTCCATCCCTGCCTTCGGACTGTTCTCTATTGCCATTCACATATCGGCCCCAAAGGTTTCAGAGTTCCCTGGGTACTGGCCACAGTGAGAGGGTGGCCTGAACTTCATCTGCTGCCCCTAGAGGTGAGAGCTCTAGGGGACATGCTGTACCCAGGATGGATGTTTCGGACCATTCCCCCCCTGGTATAGGCTTTCCAACCGTCGTGAGAGGGCGGTGGTTGGCCTGTCCTGGGGTGACACCCAGCTGAGTGGCAGCGGCTGGGTGGAGGCTCGGGACTTCTATTTGCTCTCTGTTTGGTTCCTCCTTAAATCAACTGATTATGGACTGCCTATATCTGGACTGCTTTATGCCTTGTTTTAGGTACTCCTCTACGGACTTGCTCGCCCTCAGGGGTGCTCCCCCTTCCTGGAGGCAGCCCGCCTTTCCAGCCGAGTATAATCTCGAGGAAGGTCCCATCTATTGGGATCCTGAGAGATGGCCGGGCACGGCTATGGGCCTCCGACGTAAACCTAACAGGAGGTCCTTGATTTGTTTTTTGTCAAAAAATTTTTGGGGGTTAGGGAGGAGGGAGGGTTCTTTTTTTGGTGGTTTGGACGAGGGGGGCAGTCCAACTACCTTTGTTCAGGCTAGTGCTGAGGCTGATCGCGGAGGGGAGGAGCGGGGGTCGGCTGCTTCTGGGGCTCCAGGGCCAGTTGTGGGATTGTCCATTCCCACGACGATAGGGAATGGCAGCAGGTGTAGGAACAGAGGGCCGTATCGGTCTCAGGGAAGGCCTCTCCGCTGTTTACAAGCGGTGAGGCACTCCGACCCTCTGGTTCCGCCCCGAGGTCCCGGGAGTGAGGATGAGCAGCCTCCTGAGCTCCGGCTGGTGTATTTGAATGCCAGGTCGGTCGTTAATAAGGCTCCTCTCGTTCGAGACTTGGTCGAGGGTGAGCAGGCTGACCTGGCTTGCATCACGGAGACCTGGTTGGGCCCAGAGGGCGGTGTACCTCTGGTTGATCTTTGCCCACCAGGTTTCCGGGTGCTGCACCGGCCTCGGGCTCAGGGTAGGGGTGGGGGAGTGGCTGTTGTTGTGAGGGAGACCTTGTGTCCGCGGGAGGCCACCGTTCCCCAGACAGTCGGGTGTGAGTCTCTCTTTTTGAGATGCGGCCCTGGTGCGCAGTTGGGCTTGCTGCTGGTGTACCTTTCGCCTAGTCACGCAGCAGCAGCCCTGCCTGAGCTGCTTGATGTCCTCTCTGGGCTGGTGGTTGAGTTCCCGAAACTTATAGTTTTGGGGGACTTCAACCTACCATCGCTGGGAGGACCATCTGAGTTGGCTCGGGAGTTCATGGCTTCCATGACGGCCATGGACCTGACGCAAGTAATTACGGGACCGACTCATGAAGGAGGCCACACCCTTGACCTTGTTTTCTTGTCTGGACGGTGGTTAGATGATCTTGGTGGGGGCTCTCCAATTATTATGCCCCTGTCATGGACCGATCATCATCTCCTGCGGCTGGTCTTCCGTTTTGCCACCCCCCGCCGTGGGGGTTTGGAACCACTCAAATGGTACCGCCCCAGACGCTTAATGGATCCTCAGAGGTTCCAGGCGGCGCTGGGGTCCCCACCTGCCTCCCTCGCTCACAGCTCGGCCGAGGCCTTAGTGGAAGCCTGGGAAAGGACGGCCACTGAGGCCCTTGACCGAGTTGTACCCTTGCGGCCCCTGACCCGGTGCAGATCCCGTCGGGCTCCATGGTTTTCTGCGGAGCTCCGGGAGATGAAGCGTCGGAGACGGGGCCTAGAGAGCGGTTGGAGGGCCAGCCGATCCGAACCCGACCGATTGCGACTAAGAGCCTATATTAGGTCTTATCTCGCTGCAATTAAGGAGGCGAGGTCCAACCACTTCGCCACCCTTATTGCGTCCGCAGATAATCGCCCGGCTGCCCTGTTTAGGGTGACTCGCTCCCTCCTAAATCAGGAGGTGAGGGAGGATCCCTTGCAGGGACGTGCCGAGGAGTTTAACCAACATCTGTCGGACAAAATCGCTCGGATTCGGACCGGTTTGGATTCTGACTGGGCAGAGTCTGACGATCAGGACACGGGTGGTCTTGTCGATATCATCTGGGAGGAGTTTGATTCTGTGACTCCGGAGGAAGTGGACAGGATCATGGGGAGGCTGAGCACCACCACATGTTTACTGGACCCGTGCCCTTCCTGGCTGGTTTATGCAGCCCGGGAGAGGACACGCAGCTGGTTCCAGGCAGTTATATCGGCTTCTTTGAGTGAGGGTATCTTCCCCGCCGTCTTGAAGGAGGCGGTGGTGAGGCCTCTCCTCAAGAAGCCTGCCTTGGACCCAGCTGTATTGAACAACTTTCGTCCTGTCTCCAACCTTCGCTTTCTTGCGAAGGTTGTTGAGAGTGTGGTGGCGCATCAGCTCCCTCTGGTCCTGGATGAAGCGGATTATCTAGACCCGTACCAATCGGGTTTCAGGCCCGGGCACAGCACGGAGACGGCATTGGTCGCGCTGGTGAATGATCTCTGGAGGGCTCGGGACAGGGGGCATTCCTCTGTCTTAGTCCTATTAGACCTCTCGGCGGCTTTCGATACCATCGACCATGGTATCTTGCTGCGGCGTCTCAGGGGACTGGGAGTGGGAGGCACAGTTTTACAGTGGTTCTCCTCCTATCTCTTGGGACGTTCGCAGTCGGTGTTGGCAGGGGGGCAGAGGTCGACCGCGAGGTCTCTCATTTGTGGAGTTCCTCAGGGGTCGGTCCTCTCGCCTCTCCTGTTCAACATCTACATGAAGCCGCTGGGTGAGATCATTCGTGGCTTTGGAGTTGGGTATCATCAGTATGCTGATGATACCCAACTTTTCTTTTCGACCCCAAACCACCCCAGTGATGCCCTCAACGTGATGTCCCGTTGCCTGGAGGCGGTTCGGGTCTGGATGGGGAGGAACAGACTCCAGCTCAACCCCGACAAGACTGAGTGGCTTTGCATACCTTCATCCCGGGTTTACTCGGACATTCCATCTCTAGCTATGGGGGGTGAATCATTACCCCCCGTAGATAGGGCTCGCAACTTGGGGGTCCTCCTAGATTCACGGCTCACCTTGGAAGATCATATAGGAGCCGTGACTAGGGGGGCCTTCGCACAGGTTCGCCTGGTGCGTCAGTTGCGGCCCTATCTTAGCCGGGATGATCTATGCACAGTCACTCATGCGCTCGTGTCCTCTCGTCTGGACTACTGCAACGCTCTCTACATGGGGCTGCCCTTGAGGACCACTCGGAAGCTCCAACTGGTACAGAATGCAGCCGCGAGAGTGGTGTTGGGAGTCTCCCGATACTCCCACGTTACACCTCTGCTCCGTGAGCTGCATTGGTTGCCAGTTGCCTTCCGGGTGAGATTCAAGGTACTGGTAACGGTATTCAAAGCACTCCATGGCATGGGGCCGGAGTACCTCAGGGAACATCTGCTGCCGGCATCAAGCTCCCTGCGCCCTGTGCGTTCCCACAGAGAGGGCCTCCTCAGGGTGCCACCGATCAGAGAATGTCGATTGGTGGCCCCCAGGGGGAGATCCTTCTCTGTGGGCGCTCTGGAGCTGTGGAATCAGCTACCGGTAGAGCTCCGGACGGCGCCCGATCTTCGCTCCTTTCGTCGCGATCTTAAGACATTTCTGTTTGTACAAGCCGGCCTAGCCTGAGGGGGAGTGTTGGGGTTGTTTTATCTCTCGCTTTTTAATTTTTCTGGGGGTTTTTAGCGTTGTATTTATATTGTTCTTAACTAGGGCTATTGTTTAATCCTGTTTTAATGTTTGTATTCGCTATTTTATTCTGCCCTGTGAACCGCCCTGAGTCCTCAGGGAGAAGGGCGGTATATAAGTGTTATTAAATTAAATTAAATTAAATTAATCGGAATTTCCCGGGATGCCGGCACGAACAGCCACTCAGTCTTGTCAGGGTTGAGTCGAAGCCTGTTCCTCCCCATCCAGACCCGGACCGCCTCCAGGCAATGGGACATCACGTCGAGGGCATCGCTGGGGTGGTTTGGGGTAGAAATAAAAAGTTGGGTATCATCAGCATATTGGTGATACCCAACTCCAAAACCACGAATGATCTCACCCAGCGGCTTCATATAGATGTTGAACAGGAGAGGCGAGAGAACCGATCCCTGAGGAACTCTACAAATGAGAGGTCTCAAGGTCGATCTCTGCCCCCCTGCCAACACCGACTGTGAACGTCCCAGAAGGTAAGAGGAGAACCACTGGAGAACTGTGCCTCCCACTCCTAACCCCCTGAGACGCCGCAGCAGGATACCATGGTCGATGGTATCAAAAGCCGCTGAGAGGTCTAAAAGGACTAGGACGGAGGAGCAACCTCTGTCCCGAGCCCGCCAGAGATCATTCGCCAGTGCGAGCAATGCCGTCTCCGTGCTGTACCCGGGCCTGAAACCCGATTGGTATGGGTCTAGGTAGTCAGCTTCATCCAAGAACAAAGGGAGCTGCTGCGCCACCACACTCTCAACAACCTTCGCCAAAAAGCGAAGGTTGGAGACCGGTCGATAGTTGTTTAAAATTGCTGGGTCCAAGGCAGGCTTCTTGAGGAGGGGTCTCACCACCGCCTCCTTTAAGGTGGAGGGAAAACTACCCTGACTCAAAGAGGCAGTAATCACTGCCTGGAGCCAGCCTCGTGTCCCATCCCGGGCTGCATAAGTCAGCCAGGATGGGCACGGGTCCAACAAACACATGGTGGAGCTCAGCTTCCCCATGATCTTGTCCACTTCTTCAGGAGTCACAGGATCGAACTCTTCCCAGATTAAATCGACAAGGCCGCCCGTATCCTCTTCGTCAGACTCTGCCCAGTCGGAGTCCAAACCGGTCCGGATCCGAGTGATTTTGTCCGACAGAAATCGGCTAAATTCCTCGGCTCGACCCTGCAAGGGTTCCTCCCTCACCTCCTGATTAAGAAGAGAGCGAGTTACCCTAAACAGGGCGGCCGGGCGATTATCTGCGGACGCGATGAGGGTGGCAAAGTGGTTAGACCTAGCCACCCTCAATGCTGCGAGATAAGTTCTCGTAAACGACCTTAGTCGTAACCGGTCGGATTCGGCTCGGCTGGACCTCCAACAGCTCTCTAGGCCCCGTCTCCGACGCTTCATCTCACGAAGCTCCATGGAGAACCATGGGGCCCGTTGGGATCTGCGTCGGGTCAAGGGTCGCATGGGTACAACTTGGTTGAGTGCCTCTGTGGCTGCCCTTTCCCAGGCTTCCACTAAGGCATCAACCGAGCTGTGAGCAAAGGAGGCAGGTGGGGGCCCAAGTGCCGTTTGGAACTGCTCAGGGTCCATAAGGCGCCTAGGGCGGAACCATCTTGTTGGCTCAGCAACCCCACGACAGGGAGTGGCAAAACGGAAGACCATCCGCAGGAGAAGATGATCGGTCCATGACAGGGGTAAATTAATTGGGGACCCCCCCCAAGATCATCTAACCACCGTCCGGATAGAAAAACCAGATCGAGCATGTGACCCCTCCCGTGAGTTGGACCCAGAATAACCTGCTTCAGGTCCATGGCCGTCATGGAAGCCATGGACTCCCGAGCTAACTCAGATGATCCCCCCAGGGATGGTAGGTTGAAGTCACCCAAAACTATAAGTTTGGGGAACTCAACCACCAACCCTGAGAGGATATCGAGAAGCTCAGGCAGGGCTGCTGCCACGTGTCTAGGTGAAACGTACACCAGCAGCAAGCCCAACTGAGCTCTGGGACCACATCTCAGGAGGAGGGACTCACACCCGGCTATCTGGACTGTGGTGGCCTTCCGCGGACATAGGGTCTCCCTCACAACAACTGCCACTCCACCGCCCCTACCCTGAGCCCTAGGCTGGTGCAGCACCCGGAAACCTGATGGGCTAAGATCTACCAGGGAGACTCCGCCCTCTTTGTCTTGACTTCTGGCTTGCTTTAACACTGCTTCTTGTCTCAATCTTTATAACCTTAGTCTTGACTAAGTCTGGCTACCACAGCTGGCTTTTGGCTCTAGATCATTACAATTTGTTGCCTAGAATATTTTATAACCATGTAAGAAGAAATTATGAAAGTGATGACGATACTCTATATTTCAATTCAGTTTTGCTTTCTATACTTCATGTTTTACATAATTTGGTATTTTTTCCTTCCTAAATGTGTTCCATTCATCATGGTATTTTATAACCCTTGAACTGAATGTTACAGAAAATTAAGAAATGGAATTTATGAAGTGCTGAGTTGCTACTAAAATCTGATATATTATCTAGGAGCCTCTGATTTGCAGTCAATTCCCCAGTAGAGGAGAAGATATCTAAATTTTATACACCACTCTCACAATTAGGGCTAATGATCTCATCTATTGTCTTTTTTAACAAAAACGTTAGTAAGTTCTAATTCATTCCTACATAAAATCCTTAAAGAGCTAAATGATATGGATTGACAATGCCTACATATGTAAATCAACACATACACACAGACATGACATACCCATTATACTGTATCTATCTTTTATCTGTTTACTCTAGCAGATATTAGACTTTTTTTGTGGAAATTTTAATGGGAGAAATAGGGAAAAGATGTGGATCAACCGTAGGACAGAAACTTTACAGTCAAGAAGTTCCAGGGAAATTTGTGATGTTCTCCTGATATTTTGACATGAGAAATGCAATACATCTGGAAGAGGTCAGATTCTTATTGCTGGTACAGAACATCCTAGTAGCCCCAATCATCTGACTTGGTTAGATTACTTGAAATATGATTATAGATAGATTACTGAAATATGCTCATATAGATTTTCTTCTTAAGTAGCCTAAGTCAATGCCAGACATCCTATGTCTAAATCATAGAAATTGTTACTTTTGCAAGATTTGATGTTTATGGAACTTGAAATACATGTTTATTATATAAAAATATAACACAAAATATAAGATTAAAAATAACTATTATTACATGAATATCCTTAAGCTGTAAGAATATTGCCCATCTTGGTTGTGATTGTATATTTAGCTTACAGATTAATAGAATTCAGACTTGTTGCCAAATAATGATCTCAGTTCCTGTGGGACTAATCAAACCCATGTTGAATAAATAGACTTGCTTTCCTTCCTTGGCTTCATCAGAGCTATAAGTTTGTATCAAGAGAAAATTTAGTAGGGCAGCGCAATGATCTGGATTTAAGGGGCAAAATGTAATTCAGAGTGCATGTGGTCACAGATGTAAAAGCTGTCAAGAATTCCTTAAACCAAACACTTATTTTCCTAAGATGACACTGCACAATTTTAGTGAGACCTCACTATTCTTCCTGTCCTTAATTTTTCTTGTGTTGAATGTATTTAATGTGTGCACTCATACACACACAAGGAAGGCTAAAAATCAAATGTGGATGGTATTGTTTACAAAGAAAAAAGAGAAGAAGGCAAACAGAAATTATCTACACTATTCAAAAATAGAAGCTAATAAGTAATGACTCATTTGCAAGAAGTTTAAATGAACAAGGGAAGAGGATTAAGCAAAAAGAATTACTGCACCTAAAGTTATCATGTAACATAATGAAATAGATTAGCTTGTGAAAAGGAGCAAGCAAAGAAATAGAAACAGAAAAGAGAAATGGCAAACTGAAAAACAAGCTAAAATGGGAATGAAGATCACCATCATTATTGGGTTGTTAATAACTGACTGCTGCTAAACACAAGCACACAAAAGCAATCTTGAGCAACATTAATCTGTAACCGTACATACAATAATTTACATATGTCTGTCCTCCATACTATTGTCATTTGCTACAAATTTTTAGTCCTCAACTTGTCCTGGCTGTCTTGAGTAGAGGGTAAAGAAATGATCACCTGGTTAGAAATCCCTTACATTATAGGAGATTTCCATCATTCTTAAAGAAGGTTCTGATACAACCCATTTCTGAACAAAATATCTCTGGAGCTGGAGGTTTGGGACCTTTGCCTTCCAGTCTTCAAACTTCCTTTTTAGGAAAAATTGTTGAGGCAACAGTAGCACACCAGCTTTGTAGCCCTTTAGATAAAAGAGACTTCTGCATCCTTGCTTGCAAATATTTATATGAAACTTCTGGACATATTGGTTCAGAACTTTATTGATAATACCCTACTTGTCCTATCCCAGTGTTTAGAGGCAGGAGAGGTCTACATGGAATAGAATAGATTGAAGCTAAACTGAAGTAAGACAGAATTATTGCTTGTTCATTGGGGTTCGGTCGTGTTTGTAGATGGGCAGGCAGTATCCAGGAAATAACAGTTTCATTATCTGGAGGTCTTTATAGGGACTCTCCTGCTAAAATTGTTAGTAGAAGCCATAGCTCAAGGTGCTAGCTGTAACTGGTGCACAAACTGCAATCCTACCTGGAGCAGGAAGACCTGGCTGCAGTAAGTTATGCTTTTAGCACATCTGACTAGAGTACTGCATGGTGATTTCTTTAAAGACTATATGGATACTAAATCTGCTCCAGAATTTAGTGGTCTATATACTTGTGGTGGTCCCAGTAATAAGAACATATAACATGGATTTTATGGATTCGGTATTTGTTACCAATACAGTTCTGAGTACAATTTAAGATGCTGGTGTTAATTATAAAGCTGAATCTTTGTAATCTAGTCCAACCACCCACTCCATCCTGCTACCTGCTCCAATCAGAATTGGCCGAACCTATTAGATTTTATAGTAAATGGCTGCTAGTAGTCTCAGATTTCTGGAAGGGTAGGGAATCAAAACTAGGAGATGTTACTTTTCTGTAATGGCACAACTGCTTTGGAACATTTCCCCTTAAAAATTAGACTCAGCCCTTCTACCTTCCAATTTTCTGACTTTCAGAAAATTACTGAAATTCAAATTATTTCAGAGGCATATTTTTGAATACAGCACTGTATTATTTTTATTTGTCTTGTTATTCATGCTGGTGTTTTTACTGAGGATGTTTTATTATTGCATTGTACATCTTGTATGCCATCTGAGTCACTACTTTGACTCATTTTTAATGTGCTCAATCATCAAACTACCTAAAGAAGCAGAGCTTCATATAGGAATATGAGTTGGAGTCAAGTCAGATTTAGAGGGACTAGGCTTGTAGTCCTAGGTCTTTATTGAAATTTCATGTTCTTCTGTGTTCTTTCTGCCCTAGTCAAATTATATCTGCCTTAAGTTAAAAAAAAAAGGGGGGGAAGGGAAGCCAATGTGATGCATTGCTTAACCACTGAGCCATGGTGGTGCAGTGGTTAGAATGCAGTATTGCAGGCCTATTGAGCTGATTGCTGATTGCCAGCAGTTCAAATGTCACTGGCTCAAGGTTGATTCAGCCTTCCATCCTTCTGAGGTGGGTAAAATGAGGATCCAGATTATTGGAGGCAATATGCTGACTCTGTAAACCAGACATGTCAAACACAAGGCCCGGGGGCCGGATCCGGCCCACGAAGTGGTTTCATGTGGCCCGCGAAGCCATCCTGGAAACAGTGAGGGAACGGCCCCCACTGCCTTGGCCCTGGCCCAGAGACCCTCCTTCTGCCAGAGACCCTCAGATCTGTCCCACTCCTGCCCAAGCCCCCATAGGCACCCTTGATGCGAACAATGTAGAGCTGGCCACGCCCACCCAGTAGGCCATACGCACTCTAGCCACGCCCACCCAGTAGGCCATGCCCACCCAGGCCACACCCACCCAGCCCCTTGAGGGCAACCGCAATGCTGATGCGGCCCTCAGTGAAATTGAGTTTGACACCCCTGCTGTAAACCATTCAGAGAGGACTGTAAGTGCTATTGCTATTAAGTGTTCAAATAAGAGAAATCCAGGTTCAAATTTACTGTTAAACATAGGAGCTTTCTGGTGATTTTAACCCTGTGAGAGGTAACTTCAAGCCAGCCAAAGTAGCAGATTTTTTTTAGGGAATGAATTATAGAAAGGAGTGTCATAAGCTATTCTGAGATTCTTGACATGGGATACAAATTTAACAAGTAAAAGTAAATACCATACAAACATATTGTCCCTTATCTTTTATAGACAGATCTATGCTATTTTTTAATTAAATACTGGAACTTCTTGTGCCATTCACTTCAGGATTTCCCCCCCAATCTCCTAGGAATTCTACAACTCTGGCATTTCCTACCAAAGTATTTAGTGTAATGTATTGGGCATTGTTTTACTGAGTGTACCATGTGGGATTTGAATTCTGGAAGATTGCTTAAGCAGGGAGCTGGCTAACAGCTCCCAGCTCCTCAGACAACCCGTCTCCAGCGCTGCCATTGGCTGCCTCTAGAGCGGCAATAGGTTGCTTTAAATCTATTGGCCACTACCTAGAGGCCAGGGTATAAATAGCTGCATTCGCAGCCCTGTTTCCCAGTTCAGTTCCTGCAAGGAAATAAAGAATGTTCCTGACTGAACTCACTTGCCTCGTCTCTTCTCTCAAGCAACGAACCCAGTACACAACATTTAGTATCCAATCTTGCTTAGTTTTTGAGTACCCCAAATGCAATAGGTGCTTCTACCTGCTGTGACTAAACTGTAAGATCACATCAACTGATTCCATTCCACTGTGGATTCCCAAGTCATACCAAGTCAAGAATAACTGTAATTATTACAATGAATTTTCTAGAATAAAACCAAGCTTTTCAGTAGATAACTGAATTTGGTATTCATTCAATTTTATGAATCATTGCTACATACTTCATAGAAAATGTACCATATACACCAGATTGATCAAGATTTTCTTGTGAGAACAAAACAAAATAAAATATAAACCACCTTTCCCCAATCTGGCATTTCTGGGGATGCTGAATTACAATTCCTATAATTCACATTTTTTGTTGACTGCCATTCTATGGTCATAATAATACAAAGATATGTGTATACCAAAACACTGCAAAAATTGCATGTTTTAAACATAGGGCTCAGCTAGAATTGTTTATGGAATATGTCAACTTTCCTATCCCAGTGCTGTCAAGATGTATTGGGCTATAATTCTCATCATCTCTGACCAGCTTCTGAAATTTAGATTTCATAGGTATAAATGAATATGATTGAAACATGCCATAGATGGAGTCCCATTATTGAACAGTTTCCTCATACAAGTGTATTCTAAGCTGAGTAACATGATAACAATAGTGTAATATATATATTGAGTAATAAATACTGTACATTCATCATACATGCAAAATAGTTCTGGCTATATAAATCAAAATACTTTCAATAGGTCTACTAAGATTAAAGCCAGAGGCCACAGTTAATGGGAATTGTAGGAATTTTTCCACAGATTGTTTGACTCATGTCCTTTCATTGTAAAGTTTTTAGTCTTTATCATGGTTTGCAGAATAAAAGTTTTAATTCATCGTGAAATGTAGGTAGAAGTAAATTGTGACACTGAAATTCAAATCCTTTTCTTTTCAGGTGGCATTCACTTCTTTGATGTGTGTTCAGTAGACATAATTCAAGGTTTCTGATCACACATTTAAACTGTAAAGCCCTCTCAGAAGAAGTATCTCTGCAGATGAATGTGAAAATAACAGTTTCTGGGTATTTTTATTACAGCTTTTGTGGCAAGGGTGATGTTTTCCTCTTCTTTGTGCTATCTTAAGAAAAATTGATGATTTTCAACTCAGGTATGAAGTTTCTTTGGAGTACATAGTGTCTTTTATGCATTTCAGCCAAGTCTTCACAATAGGGACACATGGCTCTTGAGGGAAACATCATTCTTTCAGTTATATTTTTCTCCCCAACCCGATTAAGGAAAATCAATGTTTTCTTTATAGCATTAAAAAAATAGCATCAACAACCAGTGTTTGCTTCTCAATCTCCTAACATTCCTCTTTTAAATAAAGGGGTTTATTGTCTTCAATCTCTTTCTCTCTCTCTCTCCCCATTCCTTTACCACATATTTATACTGAAATATACTATTTCTCATCCATATACATCAAATACAGTACACACTACTGTATATATAGAAAATGCATAGAATGTATACAAAGTACGAAGAAAGTCAGGGGAATGAAGATTGGCGGTTTTTTTGGTATCAACTATATACAGGGACGCGGTGGCTCAGTGGGTTAGGATGCTGAACTTGTCGATCGGAAGGTTGGCAGTTTGGCGGGTCGAATCCCGAGTGCTGCGTAGCAGAGTGAGCGCCTGTTACTCGTCCCAGCTTCTGCCCACCTAGCAGTTCGAAAGCATGTAAAAATGCAAGTAGAAAAATAGGGACCACTACGGTGGGAAGGTAACAGCGTTCCGTGCGCCTTTGGCGTCTAGTCATGCCGGCCACATGACCACGGAGATGTCCTCGGACAAGCGCTGGCTCTTCGGCTATGAAACGGAGATGAGCACCGGCCCCTAGAGTCGGAAACGACTAGCACGCATGTGCGGGGGAACCTTTACCTTTACCTTTATATACAGCCTTGGTGGAGCAGTGGGCTAATGCCTCCTTAAGTAACACCAGCTGCCTGCAATTAGTGCAGGTTTGCATCCCACCAGGCTCAAGGTTGACTCAGCCTTCCATCCTTCCGAGGTAGGTAAAATGAGGACCCAGATTGTTGGGGACAATTAAGCTGACTTTGTAATAATGCTGCTTGGGGTGTGTGTGAAAGCCCTAATAAGCAGGCATATACATAGAATGAAGGCTACTGCTAAGCTTGTAAGCCGCCCTGAGTCTTCGGAGAAGGGCGGGATATAAATGGAATTAAAAAAAATAGTTTTATAACAAGAAAAAGAAATAGAAAGAAAGTAGTTTAGAGAATCTTCTTCACTGTCTATAAAATGAATGAAGGAAGAATTTATATTCTCAAAATTAACAAAACAGGCTAAAAGTAGAGTTTGCAAAATATACTTCAGTGCAGGATGGGGAACTGCTCTAAGGAGATAAGCTTTATCTTTTGGTTCTGAAAACTGTAGCTTATTTAACCTTTTAGTTTGTTCCTCACCCAGCATATTTTAGAAAATGTTCTTCCCACCCCCATCAAACATACCAAATGACATTTTGTCATAGTTTTTGACTGCAAAAATGTCTTAGAAATAGCTTCTGCCTTTGTTTTGGTTTCTGTTTTTCACATTTACTCTCTCACTTTGGGGGGATTGGAAAAGAGTAGGAAAGGTGAGCTTGTTGTACAAAGATGGGTGAAGGCAGAGAGAATATTGACTGTTGCAAGCTGAGATAAGATTCAAAGAGAGGTGAACTCTGACTTGTAATGGCTGGGAAATTTCAAATTGTCCTATACAAAAAATGATGTTCAAACTACCCTCCCCTACCCTCCTGATAGCACTTCTATTTGAAGGCTTGCAAATAGGGCAAACTGCTTGTGGTGTGCATTTATCTCAATTTTTTTGTGCCTTTCCTTTACCAGTGAAACTCCCCTGTAAGATAGAAGGCACTTTTCTTACCAACATCATAGAACTTGTAATCTCAGTTCATTCTTAAGTGGAAAAAAACCTGTTCCAGATGCATACCAGTATGGAAAATTCCATATAGTGAATTTTTAATTGTATAGTAAATGAAATCAAATGGAAAACAAAGCATAACTCAAAGTATTATTCAACTCACCTCTTAAATAATACTTAAAATATTCAAGTATTATGAATCCTTCTTAAATCTATGCAACTCATATGGTTGGCTTAGACACTAGGGAATAATTAATGGAGTTAAAATTGTAGGCAGAGCAATAGGAGTTTGCCAGGAGTAACCAATGAAGGTAGAATTTTGTCACAAGGGGAACTAGAACTGTAAATGATCAGGGAGAATAGAAACCCTCAGAGATACAGAAAATAAGTAGCGATCAAAGTAAGCTGCTGTTAGAAGAGAGAAGACATGAGGTATTTTCAGAAATGTCATCAGTGGCCCTTCTCTGTTGTTCTCCCCCCCCCGCTCCTTTTTCTCCAGTATTTTCCCCTAGAGATCAGATTGTCCACCTACACTTTGGGTCTAGAAATCCATCAAGTCCTGTGTGCTTCAGCTAGACTTTGGAGCCTGCAGGATGGAGTGGATTCATCCTATAAGAGAATGTTCCCTGGTGAAGTCATTTTCTTGATGCTAAGGTTCATTTTTTCCCTTTTTATTGGAATATTATTGTATTGCATTTCACATGTATAACTGGGAAGTCTTCTGTATCTGTGGAACAAGAAGGAAATAATTGTGAATAAAGCAAAAAGAAAAAGGAGAAAGGACAAGCTTTTCTCACTGCAGCATTTTGCTCAGCAGGGGTTTTTCTTTCTGCAGCAAAAAGAAAGAAAGAGAGAGCCTGATATACTCATGGGTAAAGAAAGTGCCTGTTGAATCAGCTGGAGGATCATGGTTAGAAAAACCTGAAGAAGTAGACTGGATCTGATGTAATAATAATAATAATAATAATAATAATAATAATAATAATAATAATAATAATAATAATAATAATAATAACAACAACAACAACAACAACAATAATAATAATAAGCCTTTGTGGAGCAGTGGGCTAATGCCTCCTTAACACCAGCTGCCTGCAATTAGTGCAGGTTTGCATCCCACCAGGCTCAAGGTTGACTCAGCCTTCCATCCTTCCGAGGTAGGTAAAATGAGGACCCAGATTGTTGGGGGCAATAAGCTGACTTTGTAATAATGCCGTTTGGGGGGGCGAAAGCCCTAATAAGCAGGCATATACATAGAATGAAGGCAATTGCTAAGCACATTGAGTTGTGCTTTAGATTGTAAGCCGCCCTGAGTCTTCGGAGAAGGGCGGGATATAAATGGGATAATAATAATAATAATAATAATAATAATAATAATAATAATAATAATAATAATAATAATAATAATAATAATAGGCTAACAACTAGGAAAACCTACCTAATAATGAAAGATCCAGCAAAAGGGGCAACACCAGGCAACTACAAGCCAATTACCTGCTTACCAACAACTTTCAAATTGCTATCTGGTGTGGTAGCTGATGTAGTACAACAGCATCTAGTTGAAAACAATCTTTTTCCACCAGAGCAGAAAGGAAACCACCCCAACAGCAGAGAAACAAAAGATCAACTCCTAATAGACAAAATGATCTTGGAAAACTGCAAGAGAAGGAAGACCAACCTTAATATGGCATGGATTGACTACAAAAAGACATTTGACTCTCTGCCACATGATTGGATAATCAAGTGCCTAGAAATAACAGGAGTCAGTAGAAAAATCAGAAAATTTGTGCAAAGATTGATGGCACAATGAAAGACACAGTTGCAGGTCAATGTTTCCTCTATCAACAATACTGAATAACTCAGGACATGGCTATCAAACATCAAAAACATCTGCCAAACTATCCCACCTCCTTTACATGGATGATCTGAAGCTGTATGGAAAAACATCATCTGAAATAGAATTGCTGCTCAACACTATATATATATATATATATATATATATATATATATATATATATATATATATATATATATACACATACATATATACATATATACATATATACATACATATATACATATATACATACATATATACATATATACATATGCTTGTTAACTATTGAGATTACCTTGCTAGGCCCCAAACATGGGACAAATCTTTATTTCCTGTTTCAGCCTAACCGAAGGCCATCAACAGGCAGTAATCACAACAGTGACAGCTCATATTTGTGTAATTTTTTTTAGATTGCTAACAAAGAATTAAAGGGAGACTGATATGCATTTCAAACTTATTTGTTTTCATCAGTCAGCCATACCCTTCTAAGATTCGAACCTGGGCTGATTGCACTGCTTATATATATAATATTTATATACCGCCCTTCTCCCAAAGGACTCAGGGCGGTGAACAAGATTAGAGGTGAATACATCAAGAGGGTGAAGATCTTAAAGTCCAAACTCAATGGAGGAAATACCATGAAGGCAATCAGCACCTGGGCAATTCCAGTCATTAGATACACAGCAGGAATAGTGGACTGGACTCAAGCAGAACTGAAAGCAATGGATAGGAAGACCAAAAAAATAATGACAATGAATCATGTCCTTCATTCATGCAATGACATTGACAGACTCTTATCTACCAAGGCAAATAGGTGGGCATGGAATGTTGCAAGTGCATCAGATGGCTGAAAAAGAAAAAAATGGCTTTGGAAGAATATCTGAAGGACAGTGATGAAAATGCAGTGTTAGTATATCATGGAAGGCTTACTGACTACTGGAGAGACCAAACTGGCCTCCAAGAAAGACCAAATTAAGAACAGAATGGAGGCATGGGAAGACAAAGCACTACATGGCCAGTACATTAAAAAAATAGCTGGGAAAGCAGATAATAACAAGACCTGGCAATGACTAAGAGCAGGAAAGTTGAAGAAAGAGACGGAGGGACTAATTCTGGCTGCACAAGACCAGGCCTTAAGGACAAATGCATACAAAGTCAAAATTGAGAAGACAGCAACAAATAGTAAGTGCCACCTATGTAAAGAAGCTGAAGAAACAGTGGTAAGCAGTTGCAAGAAGATCACACAGACTGACTACAAGCAGTGGCATGACAATGGTGCATTGAAAGAGCTGCAAGAAATATAATTTGCCTGCAAGCAAGAACTGGTGGGATCATAAAATAGAGAAAGTCATAGAAAATGATAAAGTTAAATTGCTCTGGGACTTTAGAATTAAAACAGACAAGCACCTGCTAGGTAACACTCCAGACTTTTTTTTACACAAGTTTTATTGATTTTTTAATATTTACATATAGATGTATTTGTGAAGCAATACGGTGGTTGGGTAGTCAAAGTAACAAATAACAAGTTGTTTGTAAATAGTTCAGGCTGCATCAACAAGGATTCCCTCTCTGAGCTATCACATAGTCAAAATAGTCAAGTTCATACCTTTCTAGTTGTGACCTAGACAATTAACAGAATTTTCAATATATTTTCACTAATACATATCAATATCCTGTTTTTAAGTTTTACCTAATTGCAATAAAATACTCTGGAATAGCCTATGATATACAAAAGAAAACTTAATTTTTTGGGTAGCCCACAATTCCCTATTTCAATAAAGAATAATTCTCTTGTCTACAAAACTTACATTGTTCATTGCAAAACATTCTTATATTTTAGCAGTAAAGTCTAGTTTTCATCTTAACAGATCACCAATTATTAGGAAAATATTTTTTGTCTTAACCATTCAACAATTATTAAAATACTATCTTTTGTTATAAAATTCTAGATTCTATAGTATAGTTAAAAATTATCTTCTAGAAGCTTAATTTTATTTTCCTTTAAAGATCTAAAACCTAAATATAAAATCAGTATATATATATAAGGTAAAGGTTCCCCTGCACATGCGTGCTAGTCATTTCCAACTCTAGGGGCCGGTGCTCAACTCCATTTCAAAGCTGAAGAGCCAGCACTTGTCCGAGGACATCTCTGTGGTCATGTGGCCGGCATGACTAGATGCCAAAGGCGCATGGAACGCTGTTACCTTCCCACCGTAGTGGTCCCTATTTTTCTACTTGCATTTTTACATGCTTTCGAACTGCTAGGTTGGCAGAAGATTCCCCTTAGTCCATCAAAAGAAATTTTTTAAGCTCTGTCCTTACAAATCCCCCCCAAAAAGACAAGTCTAATTTTTAAAATCTAACTCTCACCTTCCTTTTGTGCCAATCAGGCTTCCATCTTAGTGCCTTTAACTTCTTAAATGTGTCTCCCTTTCTTCCTCCCCCTTTTATTTGAATCCAAGGAGACCATCCAAATGACAGTTTTGCAAAGCAGGTGTCCCCTTTATAGTCATTGAAATATTGCTTTAATAGCTCAGATTTTGATGTTTGATGTAATATAATTGTCATTAATTCAATCTGGTCTTTTTCTTCTTCCATTTCCATCTGGCTTAGATAGAAAGTAATAGCTCATGTTGTTATCATTTGATTAGCTGAATCCTCAACATATTGTATTTGAAGGCCTTTGATATCTTTGCTCTTAATGTTGCTTTCTTCGGGTATTGTTGTTTTTTGAGTTGTAAGTTTTGTAGTTGAAGTTAGAGTTCTCTGTAGACTGCATTTGTTGCTCTTTGAAGTCTCCTATTTTGATGTTAGTTTCTACTTCTTCTATTTGTTTTTGGATTGTCAGTTCAACATTTAAGGTCAAAGTTTGATTTGGTGGCTTTGAGTTTTCAGGTTTATCATGCAGTTTGGCTTTAATTTGCTCAGTTATTGCCAGGATTGTGTCCAATATCAGTTGGTAATTAAGTGGTGGGATATAGTCATCCATTTCATTGGTATTTACAGCTAAGTATTCCATGGATACTATTTTAATAGAAGTCAATAATTTTCCACCTCCAATGTTCCTAAAAGTTGTTTTCAGTGCCAGGTGTTCCCACACTTATGTTTGAAGATAGTGACAAGGACAGCTCTGTTATTCAGTCAGCTCTCACAATAAGCAAAAGGTTTAAATGCTATTCCAGGTTTAGCCACAAGATGTCATCAATAACATATAGAATAAATTGTGAAGTTCTTTTTTTCCAAATTAATATAAAGCTTTTGTATAATTAGTCCATTCTTTTTTCCTTAATTCACATCTTAAACAGAAAATAGGGTAGTAGGTCCCCACCAAAAATAGAAGCTTTTTAATAAGTAGAAATAATTTCTTTGCTTAATCAGTTGGTTTTTTTTTTCTTCAATGCTTTAAGGCTTAAAATGTTGTTCCCCAAGTATACAAATGCCGTTTTTACAAGAAAAACGGGGAGGAAGTTTTTGGAAAAGTCCCACAGGAAGGCAGATAGGGGAAAGAAAGGTAAGGTCTCACCCAGGTCCTCCAGATTGCTGCCCCACTTTACATCGGGGAGGACTGTGTGGAGAGAGTTTCCTCCTTTAAATTTCTGGGAGTCTACCTCTGCAAAGATCTTACCTGGAAAGTTAATACAACCCAGGTGGCCAGAAAGGCCCATCAGAGACTTCACTTTCTCAGGGTCTTGCAGAAGAACAGGGTAGAACAATGGCTAATGACCCTCTTTTACCAGTCTACTATGGAGAGCGTCCTCTCATACTGTATTGTGGTTTGGTATGCTGGTCTGACAGCCACGGATAGAAAAGCATTACGAGGGTGGTGAGCACAGCACAAGACATTGTGGGCTGTCCCCTGACACCACTGGATGACATCACCAGGGCTCGCTGCCTTGGAAGAGTGAGGAAAATTCTCAGGGAAGACTCACACCCTGGATGGTATCTCTTTACTCTCCTACCATCGGGTAGGAGATATAGGAGTATAGCCAGCCATACCAACAGGCTGAAGAACAGCTTTTATCCATGGGCTGTTAGGCTTTTGAATGGGATATAATTCTATAAACTTTATGCATGATTGACTTGCGAGGCCGGTGTGTTGTGCAATTAGCTCACATGGTGTAATAAGATGGAGGGTTTGTGTCACTGTAAGTTGGGGGTGGGGGCATGAAGGGAGGTTCAGCCAATCACAATGTATACATGGTTGTACTTTGACAATAAAGGTTCATTCATTCGTTGTGCTAGATGGTGCTTTTGGCTTTCGGCAGGGAATGGCTTAATGATCGGCCATCATGATGGCCGATCTCTTCTTCCTCAGGCCAAAGAAGCTGCTCCAGATTCAAGCAGAGGGCTGCTGCCCTTCTGCAATCACAGGGAGGGCCTCCTGGTGGTGGTCGTCCCTCCAGGGCAACTTTTGACCCTTTTCAGGGTCCTCCAACGAAGAAGGATTGAATGGCAGGGAGAGAGCTCTTCCTACATGTCCCAAAAGCACCCTGTGCACAAACCGGAAGCCAACACCCCAGACTTAACGATTGTCAATAAGAAAGACAAAAAAGCCTGGATAGTGGACATGGCAGTGTCTGGAGACAGCGGAATAGATGAGAAAGAACTGGAGAAGATAACAGAATACAAAGACCTACAAACAGAAATAGAACAACAGTGGCAAAGGCAAGCAAGGGTAGTACCAATAGTATTAGGCAGCTTGGGTGCAATCCCAAAACAACTGGAGCACCACTTGAACACCACTGGCATTAACAAATTCACCATTAGTCAATTGCAAAAGGCAGCCTTACTAGGAACTGCTTCAATCCTGTGACAATATCTGTAATACCATCAAACATCCACATCTGCTTATTCCAGGTCCTTGGTAAGGACTCAATAGGTAGACAAAAATGTCAAATCCAGTCTGAACATCTGGCTGTCTGTGCGATGAACAACCCCTTGCTCAGGCAGGAAACCCTATACCATTTCAGTCAAATGGCTGTCCAGTCTCTTCCTAAAAACTTCCAGTGTTGGAGAATTCACAGCTTCTGGTGGTAGGTTATTCCACTGATGAATTGTTCCATCACGAAATTTCTCCATAGTTCTAGATTACTTCTCTCTGATTAATTTCCATCCATTGCTTCTTGTCCTGCCTTCAGGCGCTTCGGAGAATAGCTTGACTCCCTCTTCTTTGTGGCAACCCCTGAGATATTGGAACACTGCTATCATGTCCCCCCTTGTCCTTCTCTTCATTAAACTAGACATACCCAATTCCAGCAACCATTCCTTATATGTTTTAGCCTCCAATCCCCTAATTATCTTTGTTGCTCTTCTCTATACGCTTTCTAGAGTTTCAACATCTTTTCTACATTGTGGTAACCAAAACTGGATGCAGAATTCCAAGTGTGGCCTTACCAAGCCATTGTAAGGTGGTATTAACACTTCATGTGATCTTATGCAACCCATAATGCAGGATCGAGCAAAGAGAATAGAATTCTGAGAAGGTAAAAACTGCTAGAAGAACCATCTCCAAAATCAGCTTTTGATTTGGGAAGAGGTGGCTTGGTAATATCTCTTGGGGTTTTAAAATCTGTGATTTGCACAGGGGTAATGTGTGCATGGCCTGGCACCCAAATCAACAGTGTGTCAGCTGACTCTGCACCAGTTGAATCTTCCAGACCAAATCCAGGACTAGGCCAATAAAGACTTAATTGTAGCAATTTGATTGATGTTCCCCGGGGAATGGGGGGGTGAATGTAAGAAGAGGAATAACCAGTGAAAAGGTTCTTCTTTGTTTGAGTGTCCTATCCAAAGCAAAATAAACAAGCCCATGATTATCTTTAAAACAAGCACCTTGGATTATGCTTGGACACAGATTGTTGTTGTTGTTGTTGCTTTGATCAAACATACAGAGAGGTTCTGTGCAAGTTTTTGGGCAAACCATGTCTTGGTAGGCCAGATTACTTATGTCTGAGAAAAGAGCTGAAGATCATCTCTGAATTAACCCTCAACGTATATATTAGGTAGTAGTTAAAGCCAGAGGAAGAGAAGATAATAGAGTGGCATGAAATACTAATGTGCATAAAATACACATAATGTCTGATAATCTTTTTCTTCTCCTAGAAACAGTGATTCATCTTTATCCCTGAATTGTTCCTTCCACATAGTTTCTGCACTTATCTATTCAAATCTCACATTTTGCTGCTCCAGCATGTCAGCAAAGAAATTGTAGGTGGGTAGGGAGACAGGACAGCCTTTACATCTGTGTTTCCTTTTGTTGCTCTTTTTCCACCAAAACAAAATATATATTTAAATTGTACATGTTATTTTGATATTGTTTGTCCTTGTTACCTAGAAACAAAAGCCAATGAAAGAGTGTTCAAACACATATAAATCTGATTTTATATATAAAAAAACCCTTTCTTTCTTCTATACTAATTTTCCCCCATTTTTTCTTTTGTTTCTTTAAGAGGCACTTTAGAAAGGTAAGTATTTTTCTGTCACATCACACACAAAACTGTCACAAAATCTATTAATGGGATTTGCCCTAGGAGTGAAGAAATTATCCCTTATCCTGTATTATTTCTATAATTCATTCTGTCCTAGGCAGAGATGTCTGAGTTGGTTCTGTATAAATTTGTATCACCCTGCTAACATGATGAACAGAACTGAATTGTTCTTCAGCTTTTATAACTTTTAAATGTTCCTGTGCAAATTTCTTTTTTTTAAAAAATTAAAACCTATCTAAAGCATATTTCAGAGAAAATTTACGTGTAACACAATGTTATATTAAATAGAGCAATCTAATACATTCTCTTCAACTTTTTTTAAAAATGCCAGTAACATAAATGAGTACCATATAATATTTACTGGATTAAATATTATAATTTTAAAATTTTGACATTTTTTTCTAATCTATATATAATATTTTACTGAGAAGCCAATGCTTTATTGCACATTGATTTAAAAAAATAATCTGAGCATGCAATTGTGTTAAGTTTGTTTATTTGACTTATTTGCATCAAATGTGCTAATGTAATTCTATAGTTTAGGCAAAATGGAGGATTTTGCCTAATCTTTAGAATCACTGTAGCAAATTCTGCCATATGGGTATAAGTTTCATCACAGCATAATTATGAATATGAGTCTTTAGTAGATTTAATTTACATGTGGATGTTAAGTCTTTACATATAATGTAATCCAATTCTTCCCTCAAATAGCCCCCTGACACAGATCTTTTGGGGGGATTTCACTGTCAACAGTATTTCATAAAGTATAGGTGGACTGGTTACTCTTCTGAGGGAGTTTGTAATCTCAGGTTCACACAAGAATAAAGGAATAAGGATATCACAAGAATAAAGGAATAAGGACAAAAAAGTGAAGCAGGAAAGAACCATGGGCTTTGTCTCTTGCTAGGAATATCTTCTGGTCTCAGGGGAATAAAATCTCCCAGTGTTCTGAGGAAATTTATTTGGCACTGGGATCCCAATGACTGATCATAACTATTTTCTCTCAATCTATTCCTATTCCTATTTATCTTTCTCCATCTGGCCAGCCTTCCTCCAATCCTACACACATGCAAACACATGCACACGCCAAACCTTTATTCCATGAGAAGAGAAATGTCATATTGACATCAGGGATGTGTGGGAAAACACATTTTCAAGTCCACAACATATTGAGCTGTCATGCAACCCACAGATAGCTTTAAAGGGAGCTAGTCCACCATCTGTAGGCAGTTCAACTTTCCATTCCTTATTTCTATAGCCATCTGTTAATTACTCAGTTTACCTGCCCTGCAAAATAAAGAGATGGATTCCCAGAAATTCCATGAAGCAGAACCTCCACTGGGCCTGGGGATTAATGCATATGCTCCTCTTAGCCAAAACAAAACAAAACAAAAACAACAATCTTTTGACTAGAGCACTTCTCAGTTTTTATTGGTCACATTTTTAAGTATGGGATATGTATGAAGTATAGTACAGTAAAACAAATCCCATTTTATTTTTCCCAAGGCTTAGGATTCAAAAGTACTTTACAAAAAAACAACAACCTTATTTCCTTAATTAAAAGATATGCACTACTGGATTCAAGCCCTGAATTATAATACAACATTCTGTTAAGCATGACTAAAGTTATTGAAATAAACGGATTTATTAATTGTCTTCACTAGCATCATTCAGTGTTTGCTGCATTTAAACTCATTTAGCTTTGAATCTGCAGTTACAGCTATATCTTTTAAGTTAATGTTCTAATTCTCATTTTCTCCCAACTATGATCCTGTCATGTTGGTATGATGAGGTAAAGAGCTCAAATGCAGATTTGTCAATGTGCTAGCATTGGTGGTTTGGAAATCAATTGAAACTGGGCACCATGCTGAGTACTGAAACATCATCATCATCATCATCATCATCATCGCAGTCGGTGTTGGCAGGGGGGCAGAGGTCGACCGCGAGGTCTCTCATTTGTGGAGTTCCTCAGGGGTCGGTCCTCTCGCCTCTCCTGTTCAACATCTACATGAAGCCGCTGGGTGAGATCATTCGTGGCTTTGGAGTTGGGTATCATCAGTACGCTGATGATACCCAACTTTTCTTTTCGACCCCAAACCACCCCAGTGATGCCCTCAACGTGATGTCCCGTTGCCTGGAGGCGGTTCGGGTCTGGATGGGGAGGAACAGACTTCAACTCAACCCCGACAAGACTGAGTGGCTTTGCATATCTTCATCCCGGGTTTATTCGGACATTCCACCTCTGGCTATGGGGGGTGAACTATTACCCCCCCCGTAGATAGGGCTCGCAACTTGGGAGTCCTCCTAGATTCACGGCTCACCTTAGAAGACCACATAGGAGCTGTGACTAGGGGGGCCTTCGTCCAGGTTCGCCTGGTGCGCCAGTTGCGGCCCTATCTTAGCCGGGATGATTTGTGCACGGTCACTCATGCGCTCGTGTCCTCTCGTCTGGACTACTGCAACGCTCTCTACATGGGGCTGCCCTTGAGGACCACCCGGAAGCTCCAACTGGTACAGAATGCAGCCGCGAGAGTGGTGTTGGGAGTTTCCCGATACTCCCACGTTACGCCTCTGCTCCGTGAGCTGCATTGGTTGCCAGTTGTCTTCCGGGTGAGATTCAAGGTACTGGTAACTGTGTTTAAAGCACTCCATGGCATGGGGCCGGAGTACCTCAGGGAACATCTGCTGCCGGCATCAAGCTCCCTGCGCCCTGTGCGTTCCCACAGAGAGGGCCTCCTCAGGGTGCCACCGATCAGAGAATGTCGATTGGTGGCCCCCAGGGGGAGATCCTTCTCTGTGGGCGCTCCGGAGCTGTGGAATCAGCTACCGGTAGAGCTCCGGATGGCGCCCGACCTTCGCTCCTTTCGTCGCGATCTCAAGACATTTTTGTTTGTACAAGCTGGCCTAGCCTGATGGGGATCGGTGGGGTTGTTTTATCTTTGGTTTTTTAATTTTATCTCGGGGTTTTTTAGAATTGTACCTCTATTGTTTTTAATTAGGGCAATTGTTTAATCTCCTTTTAATGTTTGTATTTGCTATTTTATTCTGCCCTGTGAACCGCCCTGAGTCCTCAGGGAGAAGGGCGGTATATAAATGTTATTAAATTAAATTAAAATTAAATCATAGATTGAAAACCACATCAAACAAAACACAGAAAGAAAAAGACTGCCTGCCATCTGTGAAGTGCATAGCAAATGAGTGAAAGATCTACTAAATGCTGTGAACAACATTTTAACTTCCATCCCATCCAGCACACTGTATGAAACAAACCAACTAATGTACAGTACAGCTGGCATTATAACTGCAGAATTGGGTTATAAAAAGCCAAAAAAGAAACCCATTGGTACACCAAAGTGGAAAATTCAACTTGAAAATAAAACAAAAAAAATACAAGTAGATGTCAGCAAACTGAAATACTTGAAAGAAGGAAAACTAAAGAACGAAAAGCTGAAAAATAGTTTATACAAAAAATATAACCTGGAGGAAAAAACAATAATGAAAATCATGGAAAAACTAAAACAGCATTTAATAGCAACAGCAAAGAAAATTGAAAGATATGAAGGACGAATAAAACAATATTGTGAAAACATCCAGTTCAGAAGAAACCAGAACCTCTTCTATCAGTCACTTGATGAAAATCAAGTCCAAACTACTGTAAAGGAAAAACCTTAAACTTTTGGAAAGAACTGTGAGAAAACCCAGTGGAACATAATAAAACTGCCTCCTGGATCAAAGATATCCAAAAACAAGCAACACAAAACAAAAAGGAGAATATTGTTATAACCACCGATATGGTTGCAAAACAAGTAAAGAAGGTTAAGAACTGGAGTGCACCTGGCCTGGACGAGTTGCATGGATACTGGTTGAAACAGCTCACCAGCCTCCATCACTGCATGGCCACTCAGTTTGATGAAATGCTTCAAAATGCCACAAGTGAAGAATGGTTAACAGCTGGTCGAACATATTTGATAATGAAAGACCCGGAAAAGAGCACAGAACCAAGCAACTACCACCCAATTACTTGTCTGCCAACAACATTCAAACTTTTTACAAGAATACTGGCAAATTCAGTATTCAATCATATGATGGAAAACAATTTGTATCTGGCAGAACAAAAAGGAAATTATAAAAAATCAAGAGGAACAAAAGATCAGCTGCTTATTGACAAAATGGTACTTAAAAATGAAAAACGATGAAAAACAAATTTAAATATGGCATGGATTGATTACAAGAAAGGATTTGACTCATTACCCCACAGTTGGATTAATGTGTGTTTGGAAAACTTTGGAATCAGCAAAAAATATCTGTACATTTTTGAAAGCAAATATGGAAAAATGGAAAACAGTTCTAACAGCAAATGGGGAGAACATTGGTGAAATCAACATCAGACAAGGAATCTTCCAAGGGCACTCACTTTCACCACTACTGTTCAACATTGCATTAATTCCATTGACAATAATATTACGAAACACAAAACTGGGATACCACATCTCAAGCCAGCATGGCAAGATAAACCATCTAGTATACATGGATGATTTAAAACTGTATGCAAAAAGCCACACTGAACTTGAATCAATACTCAACGCAGTTCAACTGTTTAGCAGCAACATCAGAATGAACTTTGGACTTGGAAAATGTGCTATATTATCCATGCAACAAAGAAAAATGGGAAAAATAGAAAGAATAGAACTGGGAAATGGAAATATTGTGAAAGCACTAGCAAAAGATGATGGTTACAAATATCTAGGCAGATAACATATTGAATGGAAAGGGCAAAGAATCAACACAAAAGGAATACATCAGGAGAGTCCGCAAAATACTAAAATCAAAGCTGAATGTTGGAAATATAATTAAAGCTATTAATACATGGGCAGCAGTGATGCACTACCCAGCTGGAATTATCAACTGGACTTTGGCTGAATTGGAAGACCTAGACCAGAAAATGCGTAAACTTTTGAATATGCACCATGCTCTACATCCACAGGTTGTAACTGCCAAAAAGAATAGGGGGCAGAGGGCTACTGCAAATCCACCAAACTGTAGAAGAAGAAAAATGAAGTTTGAAAGTACCGAAAAATTGCTGCTGGCTGTGAAAAGAGAGAGCATTATAACAATAACAGAAACAAAGGCAGAATGTAAGGAAAAACGGCTGGATGACAGATTAAATAGATGGAAAACCAAAGCTTTGTATGGACAACATTTGAAAAGACATTGAAGGAAAATGTGATAACAACTTGTCATGGGCATGGCTTAAGATGGGAACCATCAAGAAAGAAATGGAAGGCTTAATACTGGCTGCTCAAG
The DNA here is from genome assembly GCF_947247035.1 of Vipera ursinii. Lineage (NCBI taxonomy): Eukaryota > Metazoa > Chordata > Lepidosauria > Squamata > Viperidae > Vipera > Vipera ursinii. The sequence goes on from NC_139514.1 coordinate 27,014,243, forward strand.
AACAAGCACTACAAACTAATGCCGTGAAAGCAAAGATACAAAAATCTACTGACAATCCAAATTGCTCACTTTGCAATGACAAAGTTGAAACTGTTTCACATTTAATATGTGAGTGCAGCAAAATCGTGCAAACTGATTACAAAGCTAGACATGACTGAGTTGCTAAACTAATCCACTGGGCATTGTGTAAAAAATACGACTTGCCTGTGTCCTAAAAGTCATGGGAACATAGTGTGGAAAAAGTTGTTGAGAATGATACGGTGAAGATCTTGTGGGACTTCCAAATACAGACAGATTGCCATTTGGAACACAACAAGCCAGATATTGCAGTCGTAGAGAACCAAAGCATACAGTTGATTGATATCGCTGTATCAGGAGATGCCAGAGTCAAAGAAAAAGAACTGAAAAAAATTACAAAATACCTGGCCATCAAAACTGTGTGATTATGGATGAAATGTGTAACAGTGATACCCATTGTCATCGGGGCACTGGGAACTATGTCTAAAAACTTTGCAAAATACATCAGGAAATTGCAGCTTCCTGCAATAACTCCAGGAAAGCTACAAAAAACTGTGCTACTTGGAACATCTTACATTTTAAGGAGATACCTGGTTGATACCTAGGATGCTGGCAGCAACCCATGTCAACCATTAGTGCCAGTCAATTTGAATGTTCAGTTGACTGAGTTTCATGTTTAATGAATAAAAGAATAATAATAATAATAATAATAATAATAATAATAATAATAATAATAATAATAATACAGTTGAAAGGGACCTTAGAGGTCATCTAGTCCAACCCACTGCTGAGGTAGGAAACCCTATACCATTTCAGACAAATGGCTGTCCAGTCTCTTCTTAAAAACTTCCAGCGTTGGAGCATTCACAGCTTCTGGAGGCAGATTAATCAGTTCCACAGATTAATTGTCAGGAAATTTCTCCTTAGTTCTAGGTTGCTTCTCTCATTGGTTATTTGCTTCTTGTCTTGCCTTTAGGTGCTTTGTAGAATAGCTTGATTCCTCTTCTTTGTGGCAACCTCTGAGATATTGGAACACTGCTATCATGTCATCCCTAGTTCTTCTCTTCATTAAACTAGACATACCCAATTCCAGCAACTGTTCTTTATATATTTTAGCTTCCAGCCCCCTAATCATCTTTGTTGCTCTTCTCTGTACTCTTTCTAGAGTCTCAACATCTTTTCTACATCATGGTGACCAAAACTGGATGCAATATTCATGAAGGAACACTAGATTTTTTAAAAAATATGATGTTTGATTTTATGTAACTGTTATGTGCTGCCCAGAATTGTCATTCTAAGATAGATAGCCATGCAAATATTTTTTTTTAAAAAACCCAAAATATTAGTGTTCCTTCTTAACTCCTTCTTAACTTATAAACAGGAGGAAGGGGTATATATTCAGGCAAGAATCTACATTGCTGGGATGAGAACTATAGTTCCTAGTGGCAAACTAGCATTGTGTAATTATAGTGCTCATATTCTTAGCTCATGGCTTTAAAAAAACAATCTATGGTTAATGGTTCTGAGCTCAGCTCATAAACATGTACAGTAAACTTACCAGTATCAATAGTGTCTTGATGTCCAGATAGATGTGAAAAGAAGCAAGTATTATGGATTAACTCAGCATATACTATATTTTAAACTGGATTCATGATTAGAATGAAGATTGGAACGCTAGTTAAATCATGAAATTCTGCTGAGCAAGTGTGTAATTAGCTATACTTTTTTTTAAAAAACCCCTCTTCTTTGAACACTTGTTGGACAACTTGAGGCAAATTTAAATGATCCTGAAATATTTTATTTGCATTAAGTCTTTTTATTCTTTAAGCTGAAAAACGGTTTTCACTCACAGTGGTAAGAGGCTCCCTCTGCACATACAGATAGCTATATTTTGTCTTTCTGAAATGGCTGGGGAGCAATATGCCATTTTTCACTAGAATTGGCATTTGAGGAAAGGAAAGTTGTGCATATTTAGAGCATCTGGTAATGCATGTTTTTGTCTTCTGCCCTATTCAAAGATGCATCACTTTTTTCATTTTGGAGTGTTATGATCTAATATGAATTAGGGTTTTTTTTATCTAGAAAAAGTTTATGTAAAAGCTTTGCAATTTCACTGTTTTCATAATCTGAAGTGATGTGTTCATCCACAAATGTCCAAATGTCCTTCTGATTTCAGCTTTATTAAAGATTCAGTCTTGTAGAAAAACCAATGCACATAGTTCCTGGCACTGCTGGCTCTACCATGAAGTATGATGAGCAGCCTTTTTATGTATTGATTTACTTATGGAAGGTCAACTCACAGTTGCAACTCTGTACAGCACACATAGGATTAAACTCTAACTCTAACCCAAACAGCTACTTCTACAACAAAAGTGAATAATAAAATGGTGCCCAAGGACAAATCCAGCCCCATAACAAAACAGACTCACACTTACAAGCAAGGCAGATAATAAGACCTGGCAATGGCTAAGAGCAGGAAAGCTGAAGAAAGAGACAGACTAATACCAACAAAGAAGAAAAATAACAGCTCTCAAAAGAAACCAGCATGGCTGCATAAAGAACTCTCTGATAAATTGAAGGATAAAAAGGACAAGTATAAGAATTGGAAAGAGGGGCACATAACTAGGTCAGAATATCAGCAAATAGCCCGAGCCTGCAAAGATGAAGTGAGGAAAGCTAAGGCTCAAAATGAACTAAGGCTTGCGACCAAAGTCAAAAATAACAAAAAAAGCTTCTTTCAACATATAAAAAACAAGAAAAAAGTTAAGGAAATGATTGGTCCATTAGTGGGGGAAAGTGGCAAGAAGGTGACAAGCAATAGGGAGAAAGCAGAACTATTTAACTCATTTTTTCCATCTGTCTTTACACAAAGGGAAAAAACAGTACAACCTACCAAAACCAGTGCCATAGAAAACAGAATAGAAAGACAAGTTAAGATAGGCAAGAAAAAATGGTAAGTGAACACCTGTCCAGCCTAGATGAGTTTAAATCACCAGGACCAGATGGATTACACCCCAAAGTTCTCAAAGAACTGGCAGACGTGATCTCAGAACCACTGAACTATATTTTTCAAAGATCCTGGAGCACTGGGGAACTACCAGAGGATTGGAAAAGAGCTGATGTAGTTCCCATCTTCAAAAAGGGGAAAAATAGATCCAGGAAACTACAGACCTACCAGCCTGACCTCAATAAATGGGAAGATTCTGGAAAAGATAATCAAACAACAAATCAGCAAACACCTTGATGCAAACAAAGTCATCACTAAAATCAACATGGGTTTGTCAAAAACAGATCATACCAGACAAATCTTATTGCATTCTTTGACCAAGTGACAAAATTAGTGGACCAGAGGAATGCTGTAGGTATAATTTACTTGGACTTCAGTAAGGCATTTGATAAAGTAGATCACAACCTACTACTTGATAAGATAGAAAAATGTGGGTTAGATAGCATCACCACCAGATGGATTCGTAGCTGGCTGACAGGCCGTACTCAGCGTGTGGCCCTCAATGGAACTGCATCTACATGGAAGGAAATGTGTAGTGGGGTGCCCCAGGGCTCTGTGCTGGGCTCAGTGCTCTTCAACATCTTCATCAACGATTTGGATGAGGGGATAGATGGGGAACTCTTCAAATGTGCAGACGACATCAAGCGGGCAGGAATAGCCAATACTCCAGAAGATAGGCTTAAAATACAGGAGGATCTGGACAGAGTCGAACACTGGGTGCTATCTAACAAAATGAAAATCAATGGTGAAAAATGTAAGGTTCTACATTTAGGCAGGAAAAATAAAATGCACAGGTATAGTACAAGTGGTAACTTGCTCAATAGTAGTAACTGTGAGAGGGATTTTGGAATCCTAGTAGACAACCACTTCAATATGAGCCAGCAGTGTGCTGCAGCTGCCAAAAAAGCCAACACAGTGCTAGGCTGCATTAACAGAGGGATAGAATCAAGATCAAGTGAAGTACTAATACCACTTTTACAATGCCTTGGTAAGGCCACACCTGGAATACTGCATCTAGTTTTAGTCACCACAATGTAAAAAAGATGTTGAGACTCTAGAAAGGGTAGAGAGAAGGGCAACAAAGATGATTGGGGGACTGGGGGCTAAAACATATAGGGAATGGTTGCTGGAATTGGGTATGTGTAGTTTAATGAAGAGAAGGGTGAGGAGTGACATGATAGCAGTGTTCCAATATCTCAGGGGCTGCCACAAAGAAGAGGGAGTAAAGCTATTCTCCAAAGCATATGAAAGCAGGACAAGAAGCAACGGATGGAAACTAGTCAAGGAGAGAAGCAACCTAGAACAAAGGAGAAACTTCCTGACAGTTAGAACAATTAACCAGTGGAACAACCTGCCTCCAGAAGTGGTGAATGCTCCAACACTGGAAGTTTTTAAGAAGAGACTGGACAGCCATTTGCCTGAAATGGTATAGGGTTTCCTGCCTGAGCAGGGGGTTGGACTAGATGACCTCCAAGGTCCCTTCCAACAACTTCTTCTTCTTCTTCTTCTTCTTCTTCTTCTTCTTCTTCTTCTTCTTCTTCTTCTTCTTCTTCTTCTTCTTCTTATTATTATTATTATTATTATTATTATTATTATTATTATTATTATTATTATTATTATTATTATTATTATTATTATTATTATTCTGGCCCTCACAAGAGCAAGCCATAAGAAAAAATGCATATAGTTAGGCACTGCAAAAAAATCACACAGACTACTACAAAGAACAGAAAGACAAAAGAGCAACAATGGTGCATGGGAAGATTTCCAAAAAATTCCACTTATCTGCAAGCAAGAACTGATGGAACCACAAAATAGACAAAGTAATAGAAAATGGAGAAGTTAAAATGGTCTGGAACTTTGGAATTTAAAGAGACAAGCACTTGCCATATAACACCAAATATTTAACAATTCTCAATAAAAAATACAAAAAAGCCTGGATAGTGATCCAGTACCCAGAGACAGCAGAAAAGAAAGAATTGGGGGGGGGGGAATCACAAAATGCAAACACCTGCAAATAGATGTATAACAACTGTGGCAAAAGAAAGCAAAAATAGTAGCAATAGTAATAACCACCCTGGGTGCAATCCTAGAACATCTGAAGCATTACTTGAATATCATTAGCATTGACAAAATCACCATTAGTCAATTGCAAAAGACAGCTTCACTTGGAACAGCTTATATCTTGTAAAGAAATATTTAATGTTATTAAACAATATCTGCCTGTCCCAGGTCCTTGGGAAGGACTTGATAGGTGGACAAAAATACCAAACCCAGTTTAAACATCTGGCTGACCAAGCAACCATAATATTTTCTTAAATGTATATGCTATCCCACTCCCAATGATTCTGGGCAGTTTACAAATGTTAAAAACATTTTTTTTAAAAAAAATAAACACACCAAAATATGATAGTATAAGACAAAAGAACAAAGATGGCAAAGAAAACAAGCCCAGATGAGAACAAAGAAAAGGAAGAAAGGGATGTAATTTATCTTCACTGTAAACCTAGTCCTTTAAAATACCTGGGGGAGGTGTTTAAAACTCAGGAGAAACCTCATTCCTGAGGGAGGCACTACTAAAGAGAAGGCACTTCTGAGCTGCTGATACTGTAGGTGGTATTATTTAATTGGAATGTGTCAACCACAGCTTGCCCCCAGAAATCATGGGGACTCCATCACTGGAAATTTTCAAGAAGAGACTGGACAATCACCTGTCTGAGATTGTGTAGGTTCTCCTGCTTGAGCAGGGGGCTGGACTAGAAGACCTCCAAGGTCCCTATTCTATATTCTAATTCTAATTCTAATTCTAATTCTAATTAATTCTAATTCTAATTCTAATTCTAATTCTAATTCCATTCCATTCCATTCCATTCCATTCCATTCCATTCCATTCCATTCCATTCCATTCCATTCTATTCTATTCTATTCTATTCTATTCTATTCTATTCTATTCTATTCTATTCTATTCTATTCTATTCCTGCCAGATCAAACCATCTGGATGGATTCATGAAACATTATTACTAATTACATAAGCATCAGCAAATGAATTCTAGAATGGCAACATAAAGCATTAACCACTAATCCAGATAACCACTAGACTGCAGCAAAGGCTAAACCTTATGAAAACTTGTTGACATCAGTACTGATGAGGATTTTTGCAGCCCAGATATAGATTTAAATTCTATGTTCTTTCTTCTAATTGTTGTTTGCTTAACAGAAAACAAAAATAAAAATCCGAGGTTAGTGCAGTATAGGAAAATATTATTTCCTGTCCCCTTCATTATTATTTTTTTCTAAGAAATTCAAAAAAAGTAATAAGATTAAATTTAAAATATGAATTATATCTGCAGCATAAGGTTTTTAATCTGTACCCGTAGTCTGACTCAGTTATTATATATGCCAAATTTTCTTCTACTTTTAGTTATGCATTAATCAAATGTATACATAACTGTTTTGGAGCTGAAGGCACATTCATAACTTCCTTTTCAATGGATAATAAGAATTCTTGCCATTTTATCATGGGGACTACTGGAGATTTCATATCTGGCTTGCAAAACAACAACAACAACAACACAAAACAAAATAAAAAAACAGATAACAGTAGTTGGCAGTAAAGTGCTCAGTCTTTGCTCTCTCTTGTTGAGTACCTTGTCAAATTAAGATTTAACAACACATATCTTCTCAGTCTCCACTTGAAGTGATTATGGAGGATCTGATACTCCCTAGGCAGGCAATACCCTTCAGAGTTGAAGCTGATGGGTTTTTTCCCCCTATTTTCTTCAATGGAATACAATAGTTACTGTCCATACAGTTAAAAGGTAATAAGACAAATTTCCTTAGAGTACAGAATGAATTGTACTTATTTTTAGTGAGAACTTACTTAACAAAAACAATAATAAAAACACCATAAAATGAAGAAAATAACGCATAATAGAGCAATTAGCCAGCTTGATACTGTATGCCCCTGGTGGTGAGCCTATGGCACGCATGCTACAAGTGGCACGCAGAACCCTCTCTGTGAGCACGTGCGCCATCACCCCAGTCCTAGGCCTTCAGCTGGGCTTTATAAAACCTTTTTGCTTTAGGCCTCCGCCGCCGTGTGCAAAAAAAAAAGGTTCAATCAATCAATCAATTTGAACTTCCCACTGGAAAAAAAAGATCTTGAAAAGTTGGAATTGATTGAACTTCTTAGTCCCACCCAGTCTGCCATTACCATGGCAGCCACACACCCCAATGGGCCACCCCCCATGGGCCACCCCCACCCAGCACCTGATGATACATAAGTGGGTTTTGGGTTGCAGTTTGGGCACTCGGTTTCTAAAAGGTTCGCCATCACTGTTGTATTCTAAGTCATAAATTCTGAGCTTACACTTTAGTATAATTTCACCTCTCTCTCTCTCTGTGTCTCTCCACCTCTCTCTCTCTTTCACTTCCATGTAATCATGGCATATATATATGCTTAAGAGAGTCTCTTGCAAGAGTACTCTCTATTATGTCTGCATGCATAGCTAACTGTGAAAAATATCATCAGGACATTACAATGCATGATTGACCCAAAGTGATTTTAACCTTTGAACTTCAACTGATATCTCCAGAGCTTCTGGCAGAGTTTGCTATCTGTGTCCCATAACTCTTGCCTCTTCATATCAGGCATACACCAGTCTGAACTATTGCCAAATACTATCTTGTTTCTCAAATGTTAAAACTGTTGCAGCCCCTTTTAACTAGATTCTTGCGTATGTTTGCCAAGGTCATCTTCCAAGGTCTCTTCCATTTAGTTTTATTCAGTGTGGGGTTGGTGAAAGTGACCACAGTGCAAAGGTTGTGTTAATGCATTGCCCATAATGTTGAATGTGGACCTTGATCCCTTACAAGTTATCTGTTCCTGATAGAAGTACTTAAAAGATAAAATTAAATTAAAAATACCTTTGCTTCTTGTTTGCTATCTTTGCTTCTTGGCAGAAGCAAGGATGAAAACACCTGTTGGAAATTACATAAATCAAGGCATGCTAAATTAACACACTTCAGTTTGCATAATCACCACATCAATTTGCATGTTATATAAAATGCATTGCTTAGTTTTGAAATGTGGAAAAAGTATATGCATCAACCTTTTGATTTAACATTGTAATGTTGATGTAACAGCATGGGCTTAATTGTTACTGTATTTTTAAAAAATTAGTTGTTACTGTATTTTTAACATACTTTTTTATTGAAGAGTAACAGCAGTAAAGAAAGAAAACAGAAAAAAGTAGGGAAAGAAATAAAAATAAATAGAAAAAGCTTCTGATTTCTTTTGCAGCAAATATAAATACAATGAAAAAATTTGTTCATGATTACAAAAAAGCTACTTTTTTATTATCCAGGTTTTTTTTCTAATCATCAAAATCACAGTTCAAAGTGTATTTTTCCTGCTTTATGCAAAATGTCTATAAGGGGTTTCTAACTCAGCCATAAATATAGAGGTTGGAGTTTTTTCTCTGTTCAAAGAATTTAGCTTAGCCATCTCCACATATTCCATCATCTTTACCAACCATTGTGGAAAGTGTCAAACCTTTCCACTTTTGATATATAATAGTCTTAACTATTAGGTATTATTTTCTCATATTGTCTTTCTCTGCTGCTTGGTGAAATAAGTTTCCAAGGCAATATTTTTTTAAGGCAGAATTGGAAAATTTACTTTAAAAAAAGGAAACAAAAAAACCTACCAAATGTGATGAGTTGTTTTTTAATGGGTGTTTTTTTTATTTTTTGCTTTTGTTTTTCAAGGCATATAATATTATAGGATTAGAAAAGAATAGAAAACACTATATTAAACTCAGAGCGGTATAATGGTTAGTGTACAGGCTTAGAATAAAAATATAGATAAGTAACATGTTCAATCTTTTGGAAGCTTTTCTGAAACCAAAATATTTTAAGCAATTTTAGAGTCATTTTTAAAAGAAAACACTATAATCAAAGAGTGTTTGAACTGCTCTTAAAAATCTGTTAACCAAATGCATTTTCCTACCTGATAGGCAATTAAAAATCATTAGGAATATTGGAATGTCCTTTCTCTATTGGTTAGCTATCCCATTATTCATCATAAATAGCAATTATGTAAACAGATACCCAGAGCAATGTTTCTTATGCAGAAAGACTCTGATTGAAACCCAGGCATCTCCAAAGCTAAGAATTACTCATCTGTATACCCCTAAAGAACTGTTCAAAGTCAGTGTAAGGGGTTATGAGCAAAATGGAACAATAGTAGAACACACATTATACCTCTGCTGCATGAGCTGCACTGGTTACCAGTTTGTTCTGGATCCAGTTCAAGGTGCTGGCATTGTCTTTTAAAGCTCTACATGGCTTGGGACCAGGATATTTCAGAGACTGCCTTTCCCCAACTTCATCCACTTGCCTACTAGATTGAACAGAATGTGTATGTGATGAGTCCCATCATCTAGTGAGCTACAGTCAGCAGGACCTAGGCAGTGGGTCTTTTCTGCTGTGGCCCCCTATGCTGTGGAATCAGCCTCCCCCCCCCCATACAAGATGAGGATGGCCTCATTACATCTAGGCTTTTTAAGGTCCCTTAAGACCTGGTTATACCAGCAGGCTTGGGTACCCCAGGGAACAGGTTAGTTAGCTGGTGAGGAAGCATTATTCTTAACAGACCTTCACCTGATAATTTTGTTTTAGCAGTTTTTATAATTTTTAGTGTTTTAATTTTTGTTATTGGTAATCATAATTGTACTTTACCTAGAGTCACTTGCTTGCAAGATAGGTGGCTGCATAAATTAGATAAATAAATAATAAACAGTTAAACGTATTAAGCAATCTTACATTTTGCTGAGTTCTTGGGAGTTTTATATGTATACTGTGGAAGCAGTAGTTTCTCTGAAAGCTTTGTTACATTCATCTTAGAGGTACATTGCCATGAAAAAGTTTTTTATTGATATAAAGATAATGTGTGCATATGAGTGGAGTGATTAATTTAGTATTGTGATAGTGTAATGTACAATATACTGTACAATACATTATTGTTCATGCACTGTGATATTGTGTCTCAGTATTGTGATGCTTATTTTGTCATTTTTAAAATAGATCAATTCTCTACAATTAAACTTTAGTTGCAGGCCATGGCAGATTTCATAATCCCTTATCACAAAGGATATTTCATAAAATATTAATCTTATGCTGAAATTGCTCCTGTAATTTCCTTTGCAAAACAAGTTTCTGTTCATCTACACATTCTCAAGGTGCTTTAAACTTTTTTAAAAATTCTCTCTTAATTGCTTTTCACTTACCTTCTTGTTACAAGATGGCAAAATACAATGCTGTTGCTATATTATTTTCATAACTCTCCATCACATTGAAAAAAATGGAAATGATTCTTTTGGGGGTTATGCCCCCCTCCTCCTCCATGATCTCACATTTATGTAATGAAGCATTATTATATTGGCATTTTATTTGCTTTTGATAGCAGCCTCACACAATGGTCTTTGGGGGTGGATTAAAAAAAGAGGATGATTGTGGCATGCTTCTTATGTATATAAATTAATATCAAACCCATGTACACAAGACTGGAGCTTTGATTTCACTGCCACAACTGCTATCCTGAATTTTATAATCTCTCTACATGTACCACAGGCCATTCCAAGGTTGACATTTTCACTGAATGAAGAACCTTAATTTAAAAATCCCTGTCCTAATCAGTTACCATTTGCTCAGATCCTTTTAATGTATACAGTATTTTAAATTTGGGGGTGGCAGTCAGGGCTTTTTTTCTCATAGAACGCTCAGAACGGCATTCCGGCACCTTTTTTTGGCAAAAAAAAAGCTCCCTCTGTTGGCTTTTGAAAGCCTATTGCAGGAGTAGGCAATCTTATCTCTTTTATGACTCATGGATTTCAACTCCCAGAAACCCTGAGCTAGCCATGCTGAGGGGAAAGAGAGAGGTTTCCAAGCTGAGCCATGCTGGCTCAGGAATTCTGGGAGTTGAAGTCCTTGAGTCATAAAAGAGTCAAGGTTGCTTACCCCTGCACTAGAGGAGGACATTAAAATTATTTACAAGGTTACTTCTTTAGGAACTAAACTTTTAGAATCTAAAACAGCTAATTCAAAAAAGCCAACAGGAAAGAACTTCACATTTTTCATCTGCTTCAGTCTTTTAGAATGTAAAATTAGATAACAAAATAATCTATTTCCTATGTTAACATCTCTGCAATGAAATCAATAAAGGTAACAGGAAAGAAATGAGAAACATTTTTCTCAATGTAATATGTCTAATTTAGCTGATGCTAGAAAAAAAGTAGTATCTTTTGTACATACTCCTGAAAACTATTTTGAATCTATGACCATGTATTACAACTAAACCACTTTAAATCAAACAATTCTTAACAATGAAATATTCTTAATTTGGACTTTACTTTTACTGTTTGGACTGTTGTGTGTTTTGAAAAATAGATTCTTTAGAATCTAGTTATATTGCACTTCAGTCTTTAAATAATTAACCTAGTATATACATAAGAATATATGATGTTTTCCCTGCTGAGCTTAATATAAATAACAACATTTATTTAAAAGGCTAAAATAATTTCTGGTGGTATTATCTGTACATTAAAATTTAGTTTAGTCACAATCTTTCATTTTTCACATTCTGGAAAAGCAGTGGTCATGTCACCTAGCAAAAGATGTTACATATATGCATAAGCGTAGTCAGTAGTATATGCCTTTTTAAAAATATCAAACATGCAAAGAAACAAAAATAACTCCAAAATATCTGTATTACATCCAGAAATGCCAACTTTGCAACCAATATTTCTCATCCATAACTATGGCACCCTAAGGATACCTGCATACATGCAAATGCTTCTCTGGGATCAGTAACGCAGCAGGGATTGCTTTTTCCTTCCAGTAACAGATTGCTGGGAAATACCAAACATGGCCTTGAGAATTCCAATGTTTGTTACAATTTTTTCTGGATGTGGTTAGAAAGAGGCCTAGAAATGCCAGCACAAATACATCACACTTGCTGAACATGCACATGCAACTAATTACAATCTTCAATTATATGTGATATATCTAAAATGAGATGAGCTATCTCAACTGCAACTTGCAAACTATTCTGTTTTGTGGCAAAACAACCCAGGACAAGCTGATCAGCAGAGCTTAGAGAGGACTCATTAACACAATTTTTTGGGAAGGAAAGAAACAGAAGGACAGTATAACATCTTCCAGTTGATGTTACGTTATGTAACATCTTCTGGGAGTTGAAGTCCACGAGTCATAAAAGAGCCAAGGTTGCTTACCCCAGGCCTATTGGCTTTCAGAAGCCAATAGGAATTGCTGCTGAGTGCGCCAAAAAACCCAGCTGGCAAACGTTGCACAGGCAAGTTGTCTGCAGCAAAGGCAGGAACTTTGCACCCCTCCTTGCTGTCCAACTACACCATCTCAACTTGGTAAGTAAGATATTATTTGCAAATAGGATGGCAATAAACAATTTAGGCTGCATTTACATCAGGGCTTTTCAACCTTTTCAGAAATTGTACCACTTTTAGGACATGACAATATTCAAGTACCACCAGTGCTTACCAAGATGTTAAAAATTTGACTAAAAAAAAAGGGGGGGTATTTTGGGTTTCATTGGTTAGATTCATTTATTGTTATAGAAATGGCTAGTTTATAATATTACAGAAAAGCAAAAAGTTGAGGTTCAATGTTAATGCTTCCTTCTACTCCTGCAACAGAGGAAGTCAGAAGTCAGTGCCTTTTCATTTTCCATTCTCCCCCTCACTTTTCCCTTTTTCTCTCACCCTTCACTCGCAAAAGCCCCCCCCCACTGACTCACAGTTTGCTCACAAAAGCCTCCAGTCACTGTCACTCACTCCTCCATCTCTTTCAGAGGCACATCATTCAGTCTCTCCCCCACTCTCTTTCAAAGGCCTCTTGCTTACTTGCTCACTTACTGCCCCATCGCTTCCAAATGCCATTTGCTCATTCACACACTCACTTACTGCCCCGACACTTCCAAATGCTTCCAAATGCCACTTGTTTGCTCGCTCCCTTACTGCATTTGGAAGCGATGGGGCAGTAAGTGAATGAGTGCTGGTGCCAGAGGCCATCAGCTGTTTGGTGCTGGAGACAACTGCCATGAGGAACACAGCTTTGGGTCTTTGTTTGGAGCAGCTCCGGGTGGGGGCTCAGCACGCGCCACAACATTGCAGCTGTGGGGAGGTGAATCCCTGCGGTGGCTGTGGGGAGGGGAATTCCCACAGCCTGTGGCTCCGAGCTGTAGGGGCGGGGGTGCAAAGGACAGGCGGTGATGGTGTAGCAAGACACCAGCATCGCTCGCAGTGACAGCACCTCTGAGTTCCGGCACCTTTTTTTTTTTTAGATAAAAAGCACTGGTGGCAGTGATGTGTTTTTGGCGATAATCTGTTTTGCTTTGCATTGGCTTACAATTAACTATGGTTGCTGTTTTAAAGTCTGCGCTCCCCCCCATCTTTTTGGAACACTTCCCAATCCTGTTTTGATTGCATTACCATGAGCAATTTAATAACATCAGTAAACTTGGCTATCTCATAGCTCAACATTAACTCTATCTAGACTACTTAGAAAGTGTATCTGTGTTAAAATATGTAAGTCCTTTAAATCTCCTTCTGTGGATACTGTTAGACCTGACAGCTTATTTATTTTGATTTTTTTCATTAGATTGATGACTTCATCTAGTGTTATCTTTATTCTCTTTATTCATCTGGTTCTTCTCCTGAAAAAGATAATGCAAGTGTAGGCATGTATCCTGTATCCTAAGTGGTGAAGAAAGAAGCAACAACTTGCAGTTCTCTGCAAATTTCCCAGTAATTTCTAGTAATTTCCAGAGGCTCAATAGCCTTTCTAAATTAGTTTCCTGATTTAAATATACTTACTTTCTACTTTTTCTCTGTCTTAATGTTTTTACCATAAGCTTCTCCAAGTCTTTTATGCTCGCCTCTCCCAATTTCCTTCTTCTAAATGATTGCTTGCCTCCAATAGTTTTGCTGATCCTGCTTGTTAATCTTTCTGATGTCCTCTTCAACTTTGGGCCACCTTTTCCGATGCGAGGTATATATTCTACCAGAGCAATTTTAAATAATCTCTAAGCTTTTGAAATGATTTGACCTTCTTGACTCCCCCTTTCAACTTTCTTTTTCCAATCCTCTCATTTTTTGGAAGTTTGTTCTTTTGAAGTCAAGAATAATTATTTTTGACTTTGAATTGTGGAGGCCAGCAAAGAACTGTTTGCACAGTAGAAATTAGGACATTTATATAAAACCCTCAGCCATCTAATAAATCAGGTAAAGCAAGAAACCTATTCTCCACCCGTGAAAATTTCCATGAGATGTTATCCTTGGACAAAATCATTTGAACGAATTTGTTTTTCTCCATATTGAACAAAATTAGCTGACCAAAGCATGGGGAGAAGGGGGAAAATAAAGCAGTCATGAAAACATTGCAGTATGACTTCTCTTTCAAAGTTGCAGAATGAATCATCCATGCAGGACTTTGGAGGTTCTTCATTTTTTAAAAAAGTTTTCAGGTATAAAAACAGGCATATTCAAAAACATCAAAGAACATGAAAGACAATCCAAATATGAGAACTGTATATGAGATTTTCCTTCAGATGCTTTTCCAGAACAGATGCACAAACATAAAAAAGCATTTCATATATAGTTTAATTATTGGATAAGATTAATAATTAAAATTGCCCAGAGAAAGCATTGGAACCACAAAGGTTTCTGGGAAGAAAAAGCTTTCAAGCTAAAATAAAAACCTTCAACCTTATTCAAAGTTTGACCTTGATATCTGCTGATACTGTATTAGTGGATCTCCAAACCAGCAGCACTATAACACTGGGGTGTTAAAATAATAAATTCCTTCTTAAATTTTTAAGAAAGGGAGGCCTCTGGAAAATAATGGAAAAGTTGTTTAAAAAGCTGCTGCACAGATAATTCCAGTTATTGGGAGAATGGTTTTATCTATATAAATCTATCCCAGGGATATACTTTGAGAAAGAAATTCATCCAAGATTATTTAACAATTTGGGAGAGAAGAAGGTGTTATTTCAAGTTATCTGATCACAAATATCTGTGAAAGATACTGTATGAATAATAAAGTGACTTGTATATTAGAAAAAAGTTTAAAAGGGACTCATTTCACTACATGATGTGGGCAATGCAGTCATTCTGTCTTACATTTGATTAAGATAGGCCTACTAATAATTTATGATACATTGTAAATGGATTAATTATTTGATTGTGTGAATAGCAATGTCAACAGCTATATATTGCTTCACAGACCTTTACAGCTCTCCCTAAGCAGTTTACAGAGTCAGCATATTGCCCCCGACAATCTAGGTACTCATTTTACTGACCTTGGAAGGATGGAAGGCTGAGTCAAACTTGAGCTGGTCAGGATCGTACTCCTGGAGTGAGCAGTGAGTTAGCCTGTAATGATCCATTCTAACCACTGTGCCACCATGACTCTTAGTATGATATGCTGAATTTACTGTAATCTTCAGATGTTACTTAAGGATGCTTTAATATGTGATAAAAGTATATATTCAGAAAAAAAGGGAATAATGTCTTTTGTCTTCATTAATTGTTTAATATAAATATCATGGATCTAAGATTCTAAGAGAGTAATTTCAAAGGAGGCTTGGCAATGTATTTCCAAAAATTCCAGGTGTATCTATATACAATTAAACCAATGGTTTAACTAAATAAAACCAAGAAAAAGGTAGCTAATTTGAATACAGAACATTTGCTTTTATGTATTCAAGTTATAGAAAGTTAAGTCAGAAATATGGTTTGCATATAACGGAATATACTAGCAGTATCAGCCAAAATCTGATTCTCACTTGAGATTTATAGGTGAAACAACATGATTTCAGTTATAATTTGAACTTCGAAGTCATAAGATTTTATTTTAAATTATTTTAAGATTTGATAAATTGATTAAACATTCAGCTATATGGCATAATGGAAAAACAGCAAAATGCTTGCAGCAGCTTTGTATTTTGGCAAATTGGAATACAAATGACAGGAAAAATAGACCTTTTAGAGGTTATTATCCCTTCAAAATTTTAATCTTATACTTTCAAGAGTTGCAGTACTTAATATATTTTTACAACCTTATGTCTGCTTCCTTTAAGAAAGAGACAGTAATTATTTCATTTCATTAAATTAATTTAATGGGCTCTTAGTAACTTACAAAATATAATACTAAATTAGAAAAAACACTTTCTTCAATCATATGTTGTAATGGCTTGACAGACTTATTGCTATGCCTCATTAGCAAATTTAGCCCCTTATAGAAAGGGTGAATTATATACTCCTTGTGCAACATTTTAAAAAGTGCAAATAGTCTCAGACTATGTGTGTGTGTGTGTGACAGAGGGAGACCTATTTTAAATCTAACAGCATGCACAATTTCTCAGACTCACACATTAATAAGTCCCTCTTTGCTGTCCCTTCCACTAGAAAAAAGCTGCCTAAAAAAATAAAAAGAGAGAGCTGAATAACAATATTCCAAATATACTGAGAGGCATGGTTTCTGAATTTAAAATTCTTCATTGGATGGCTGCTCATGTCAATATCAGAAAAATGCATCACACAAAGAACTCAGCCATCCTCAACTTTGTCCCTACGTAGAAAGAAACTTCAATAATGTTTGAGATTCTGCCGGGCCAGATAATCCATCAAAACCGAATTGCTTTGAATCTCTCCTAAAATATTCAAAGGCACCTGATTTGATTCAAAGCTTCAAATCAATTTGAAGTTTTGATTGAAATGGGTGATTTAATTCTATATCTTTCCCAGAGAATCACCCACACAAAATGTCTGCAGAGTCTTAAAATATAAACCTATATATAAGAATCTTTAGTAAGCCACATAAATGTTGTTGTTGTTGTTATTTGGAATCTGCAGAACCCTAGAGTGCTCTTCTCCCAGATGTGGGTTCAACTCCCAGGATTTATTGTCAGTTGTGCAATAATAATTCTGGGAGTTAATGTTCACACATCTCAAGGACAGTCAGCATGAGGAAAGCTGGAGTGTTCCTGATGTAGCATATATCTCCCGCAGTCTTATGCCGATAGAGGTTACAACCTACCCTGTTTGGTAGACATCAGGTTACATATCACTGCTCTCAAACATGTCTGTCTGTAAGTCAGCCATCAATAACTGGCAGCTATTTTTGGAAGATAGCTGTAATACCAGAGGGTCTTTGTTTTATACAATTCATCTGCTAAGCGTGCAGAGATTGTGTTAGCTTTCTTGATGCTATTCTATGGTTTATAAATTCTTGATGTTTTGACTGTTCAGATTGTACAACAGGAAATTACGTTTCATAGGTGAAATGAAAACAAAAAACAATAATATGTAACAATTCAGAACACAGAAGCTAGCGTTCCTAAAAAGTACACTGCTTTTCTTTAACTGATGTCTGTTTCTCTAGATTTGTGTTTGTCTTCATTAATGCAGGGTTCTTCGATTGTGCAATACTGAGATCCCCTAAAATGACAAATGATTTTTTTTGTTATATTTATTATATCTCATATAAACTCAATAAATGATTTTAATGGGATTTGGGTTGCCCAAGTCACTCATATTGGCATCATTATTTCATAGTATGCTTATTAACGACCAAGGCAGCCATTTTTAAATTTTGTTTGCTATCTGCCAGTATATTCTAAAATATTCTTTATCTAAAGGATTTTTTTTTACTTTGGTCCAGTCACTCTCTCTCAGCGTAACTCACCTCACAGGGTTGTTGTGGGGAAAATAGGAGAATATATTCACCACCTTGAGTTACCTATAAAGTAATACAGGTGAGATAAAAATCTAAGAAACATTTTAAAAAAGTTAACTTTAAAGGAAACCTAGCAATTGAGTAAATTGAGTACCAGTGCAGTTATAAGCATATGTTTAAGAAGAGATCATTTGCCTGTGTCCCAACAGAGGCTGCCGATTGTGATTTAAATTGGTAGGAATCAGCTTTGGGTTCAAATCAATGAACTATCTAATTTAATAACATCAGCGTCAAACCTGTTTGCAACTCTTCAGTGTTTCAATACGAGTATTTCTAAGATGTACCTGAACATGTTTGGTATCACAGCATGTTACGTATGCATGTGTTGATGCTATGCCCAAATTACCCTGGCAATTTTATTCTTCCAGATGAATGAAATATGCTGTTTTCTATCTCATTTTTCAAAGTGCTTAAGAATTTCTTTCATTTTTTTGGTTTTCCTCTTTAAACTTAGTTTATTGTTTCAAGCCAGTGTTATTCTTTTCTATTAAAATCCTTTTTAACAGTTAAAAAACTACCTGGCCGCCCTATTTCACATTCTGAGAAAGACCATTGGGAGAGTTCACAGTAAGTATGTCTTTCCTCCATTACTAAAAGTGTAGGAAGCCAACAAATATATACAGTGTAAGAAGGATATTCACACAAACACCCCTGGTCACCTTGTAACTATAAGTATTATAGGACCCCTGACATACAAAGCAAATATTATATAACCAAACAATAATCTTTTCTGATAATTGCTAGATAATTATGAACTTCGTTGTTCAGGATATATTGATATTGTGAGAGCTTATTGGAGGTGGATGGCAAACTCTAGAACCATTATCAGTCGCCCAGATATTTAGAGCAGATTTATCCACTTATTGAGTCCTTCCCATGCTATCTATGCTGTAAGAAGTTTATTAACCCACTGAATGTGTTTTGGTACTCTGCAGTTGCCAAGGAAATTCTCAACAACAAGCTTAAATGTTTTGAGGTGATTTTCTCTGCCCTCCTCAACAGATGTTCAAACTGCTTGTCAATGATGACCTATCTGATCTGTGGACCAAAAATAATGCCTTCCTGAACCTTGGCATCAGTTATTCTTGGACATATAGTAGTGATAATATTTTTATTCATCTGTCAAGGACCTGAGGTAGGAAGATGTGCTTTGGTGTTCAAGGGATTGCAACACCAAGTAAAACTACATTTTGCAATTGACTTTCAATGGTATTCAAATGGTGCCCCAGATGATTTGGGATTGCACCCATGGGCACCTATTACCATTGGTGCATTATTAATATGTAGAATTTGCAAATCCATTGAAGATAGGAGACAAATTCTGAGACATGCATCATAACACAATCATATATAGAAAACAGCATTTGTTTGGTAATATGCAAGATAATAAATTGTTGAAAAGTCTTGCAACTTTCTAACATGAAACAATTAAAAGACATATGATGTATTCCTAACTGAATATGAATTAAAATAAGTATATGAGCTTCTTTTAAAATTATTTATTTAAAAATATGAGTGACAAACCTGAAAATGTTCACCCATTGAATATTTGTGAAAATTAGATGTACTCCATGTACAGCTGTTTGACTTTTGCCTTGTTTTTAAAAAATCCCTCAAACATCTGATAATCCCTATGAATGACTTCCATAATATGACTTCTGCCCTGAGTCCTTCGGGAGAAGGGCGGTATACAAATAAAATAAATAAATAAATAAATAAATAAATAAATAAATAAATAAATAAATAAATAATAGATTATTATAACGTTGAAGAATTCATCCTATAATCTTCAAGGATTTTTCTGAAGGCAATAAAGAGGTAGGTTTGTTATTAGATGAAGTTATTCAAAATTGTATTGTACTTTATGATGAGATGATGCTCTACTTTCATGGTCTTTTTCCACCTTCCTTCCTGGCTTTGAAAAATGTGTTAGAATACATTTATTGCGCATTCAAAAAGAGGAGACAGTCCAGATTTTAGCTGAGTCAAGTAAGAAAAGGAGCAATGACTATTCAATTACTCCACTTCATCTTGGGTCTTTTTTTTCCTACCAAGGCTGCTTCACTTTGGAACTGTGATAATTTCATAGGAACTAATGTAAGTTGATGATAAAGACATACTATAGGCAGGTGTGTGGACTGGGGAGGAAGGGGTGCAATGGAATCATTTTGTATTTATAGATGCAACCTTGCATCTCGGAGGATTCCTAGCACTGTTTTTCCAGGTGGTGACAGGAGGTCTGGGCACAAAGTAAAAAAAAAAGGGCTGATCATATGATCAGTGATTATGAAATATGTTTATTATGCATATCCTTCTGTTTCCAGATTCTTTGTTAACCAAATCTATGTCAGGGTGTGAAAAGCTGTGATGCATTGAATTAACACACAGCACGATAAAGTATGTTGAAATTTATATGAAAATAAAACAGCAGAAGGTAAATTAATTTGCAGGTTGCATATACCTACATGTTAATTGCTTCCTTTTGCAAAAAATATCTCCTGTCTTATGCATCTTGAACTCACAGTATTGAGAAATCATTATTTATGGGCTTCTTGAAGCTCTAGAATCTGGGTCCAGCTTAACTATTGAAGTTTTGACCCCAGAAATTATTTCTTGGGAAAGAGAAATGTAAAAGAATCCAGAATAATGTGTGGACCAATCTAGATTCCGTGAAATGAGAGATCTGAGCACATTAGAGTGCAAAGGCAAGGCACACAAATCATCTGATAAACTATGAAAAGGAAATATCCAAAATAAAACCCTCCAATTGTGAGATAAAAGTCTGCTTGAAACCAAAATGACAGAAACATTGGTTTTGTTTTTTGTTTTGTTTTTAACCACTTGTTCTTTTTGCCTTTATTTCAATTCTTCATATGTGAATGTTTTTTTTCCCTTTTTTCTTTTGTAGTCTGTATTCTTTTTCTTCCTATCAAAGACTGTTGGTTGTCTTCACTTGGGCACTTTTCTCTGAGAAGCTACATTTAGTAATGTAAATGTGTTATCTTTCCCTGGAGCAGAAACAAAGACAAAATTGCATAATTTTCTCTGTGCTTCTTTGAAATAAATATTAGAGCATAACAGGGGGAGCACGATAGCTTCAGTAACAAAATACTCTGACAATGAAATCTCTTGGTAGTGGGTTGTAACCTGCTATCTAACCCTTGTGGAATCAGTTGCCCTGCGCTGCAAAACCATACATGAAAAGACTCCAGGCCTTCTGGGTGAATGAATGGCATTAAAAATTGGTTGCATTACTGTGTGATTCCCTATCTTTCAAAAAAAGTATTCCTGCAAAAACTTCTGCTATTGCTTCTGATCTTCAATCTGCCACTGAATGTCAAAGGATTCCTTTTTGATGTAATTTATGGAACAAGGTAGATTGCCCTGGCTTTGTTCCTCCCAGGAATGCTGGTGAATAAAAACAAATTCAACAGCCAGTCTCCTTAACATGTGGTGACATGTAGATGGATGTTTACTATACTAGATTTAGGCACTTTTCAAGTCTTATAAACAGATCATGGATATGTAAGTTCTCCATTAGTGTGACATTTTTGACTCTTTCGAAAAATGGAGTTAATACTCTTCTGAAAATGTGCTAAACCCATGTTCAAATGTAGCCTAGAGATGGAGTCCACTCTGTGGGATGGATTCTCCCTAATCTATAATACTCAGTGGTGGGATTCAGCCAGTTTGCACCACTTCGGCAGAACCGGTAGCTATTTTTTTGTTGCCCAGGTCCAGAATGGAAGCAGCATCCATACAGAGAACAAGTTGTTCACATACTTGAATCCCACCACTGATAATACTCCATGCTTCAGACCTGTCAGCAACCTGTGAGATCCTATTCCTGATCAGAGAGTTCTCTCAGCAAATTAGGTAAAGATCCTGCTGGAGTTCGGGTTGAAGGGATTCATATGAGAATTATCTGCTTTTGCAACTTTTATTTTGGGGATATGCAAAACTGTGTTTTCATCATGGATGAGATAGTGAGAGGTCAAGAAAACAAGAATAACTTTTGTCTTTTGTCTCATTCTTTTAGACATTATTTTAATATTGGAGATGATGGAGGATATTGGGTTTAAGTTGCACATTGTTCCATTACTCTGAAACCTGGTTTCCATTCTTTTTGAGCCTGAAAAATGTGTATTTCTGCTTTAACAGATAATTTCTTAAATGAGGAGCATCCTTCTTTCAAGCTGATGTAGAAGTTGGGCTGTTTAATTTTAACACAGAAGGGTAGGTTCCTGTAAGGTCCAAGTCCTTTTTCTGAATCATTTTTGAAGGAAGTTCCTCTTGATGTAGAGTAATCATGTCAGTCTCCTACAAAGCTGTGATGTTGGAGTTCTAAATACGTATCCTGTTTTTAGAAAAAATGCAAGTGACATCCAGTGAGTACTGAATGTACTGAATGTGTCATAGGGAAGGAAAGAACCGCATTTTTCAGATTTATCATGATTCTCCTCTCATCATTACCACATGTTAATTTTGGCCATTTCTCTAAAGGTTCCACGAAAAGGCTTTAAGGTCTCAGTAGTAGATACTTAATTGCACTAAATGTAGCCTAGGCAAACTGATTAGCTTTAAAATATGACTGACAAAGAAATAATTGCCACAAGATATGCAAAAGAATTGTCAGCAAGAGATGATAAATGGAATTGATTTTCACGCAGTGCAAAATTTAACAAAGAAAACAAAACAGCCACATGGATTTTTCAGAACATTGTTGTTTCATTTAATGAGTCATATTTGTTATTTGCCCAAACAAAACAAAGCTAATAGTCTTTGATGGAGGATGTTATTTTAACTGCTTTGACAGCCACTCTGGATTTAGAATGAAAGTATCTGTTGGACAATGAGAAATATAGAAATATCTAGCTAGAAGCCTATCCATTAAACTGACGCTTAGGTAGCAGACACTACATTTATTAAGGAATTTCTATGAATTTCCACACCCGTTGAAAAATAAAACAGTATGTGGTATGTTAGTGTTGGCAGTGCTTTTTTTCTGAAAAGAAAATAAGGTGCCAGAACTCAGAGGTGCTGTCACTGGGAGCGGTGCCAGTGTCTTGCTACGGCGTCGCCACCCATCCTTTGCACCCCCGCCCCTGTGGCTCAGAACCACAGACCACGGGGATTCCTCTCCCCACAGCCACCGTGGGGATTTCCCTCACCACAGTTGCCACGCTGCAGCCTGTGCTGAGCCCCCACCTGGAGCTGCTCCGAACCCTGACCCAGAGCTGTGTTTCTTGTGGCAGTGGTCTCTGGTGCCAAACAGCTGATGGCCTCCGGCATCAGCACTCATTCACTTACTGCCCCGTCGCTTCCAAATGCAGTAAGGGAGCAAGTGAGCAAGTGGCATTTGTAAGCGTTTGTAAGCGACACAGCAGTAAGTGAGTGAGTGAATGAGCAAATGGTGTTTGGAAGCTTCGGGGCAGTAAATGAGTGTGTCAACGAGCAAATGGCATTTATAAGTGACAGGGCAGTAAGTGAGCGAGTGAGCAAGAGGCCTTTAAAAGAGACTGAGTGAGTGGGGGAGAGACTGAACAAGGTGCCTTTGAAAGAGACAGAGGACTGAGTGAGAGCAACTGGAGGCTTTTGTGAGCAAAGTGTGAGTGAGTGGAAGGCTTTTGCGAGTGAAGGGTGAGAGAAAAAGGGAAAAGTGAGGGGGAGAAGGGAAAAAGAAAAGGCACTGACTTCTGACTTCCTCTGTTGCAGGAGTAGAAGAAAGTGTTAACATTGAACCTCAACTTTTTGCTTTTCTGTAATATTATAAACTAGCCATTTCTATAACAATAAATGAATCTAACCAATGAAACCCAAAATACCCCCCTTCTTTTAGTCAAGTTTTTGACACCTTGTTAAGCACTGGTGTTACTTGAATATTGTCATGTCCTAAAAGTGGTACAATTTCTGAAAAGGTTGAAAAGCCCTGATCTAAATGCTGCCTAAATTGTTTATTGCCATCCTTTACCTTTTATCCTATTTGCAAATAATATCTTACTTACCTAGCTGAGATGGTGTAGTTGGGCAGCAAGGAGGGGTGCAAAGTTCCTGCCTTCACTGCAGACAACTTGCCTGTGCAACGTTTGCTGGCCTGGTTTTTTGGCGCACTCAGCAGCAATTCCTATTGGCTTTAAAAAGCCAATAGGCCCGGGGTAAGCAACCTTGGCTCTTTTATGACTCGTGGACTTCAACTCCCAGAAGATGGTACATAACATAACATCAACTGGAAGATGTTAAACTGTCCTTCTGTTTCTTTCCTTCCCAAAAATTGTGTTAATGAATCCTCTCTAAGCTCTGCTGATCAGCTTGTCCTGGGTTGTTTTGCCACAAAACGGAACGGTTTGCAAGTTGCAGTTGAGACAGCCCATCTCATTTTAGATATATCACATATAATAGAAAATTGTAATTAGTTGCGTGTGCACATTCAGCAAGTGTGTATGTATTTCTGCTGGCATTTCTAGGCCTCTTTCCAACCACATCCAGAAAAAATTATAACAAACATTGGAATTCTCAAGGCCATGTTTGGTATTTCCCAGCAATCTGTTACTGGAAGAAAAAAGCAATCCCTGCTGCATTACTGATCCCAGAGAAGCATTTGCATGTATGCAGGTATCCTTAGGGTGCCATAGTTATGGATGAGAAATATTGGTTGCAAAGTTGGCATTTCTGGATGTAATACAGATATTTTGGAGTTATTTTTGTTTCTTTGCATGTTTGATATTTTTAAAAAGGCATATACTACTGACTACGCTTATGCATATATGTAACATCTTTTGCTAGGTGACATGACCACTGCTTTTCCAGAATGTGAAAAATGAAAGATTGTGACTAAACAAAATTTTAATGTACAGATAATACCACCAGAAATCATTTTAGCCTTTTTAATAAATGTTGTTATTGATGTTAAGCTCAGCAGGGAAAACATCATATATTCTTATGTATATACTAGGTTAATTATTTAAAGACTGAAGTGCAATATAACTAGATTCTAAATAATCTATTTTTCAAAACACACAACAGTCCAAACAGTAAAAGTAAAATCCAAATTAAGAATATTTCATTGTTAAGAATTGTTTGATTTAAAGTGGTTTAGTTGTAATACATGGTCATAGATTCAATCTAGTTTTCAAGAGTATGTACAAAAGATACTACTTTTTTTCTAGCATAAGCTAAATTAGACATATTACATTGAGAAAAATGTTTCTCATTTCTTTCCTGTTACCTTTATTGATTTCATTGCAGAGATGTTAACATAGGAAATAGATTATTTTGTTATCTAATTTTACATTCCAAAAAACAGAAGCAGATGAAAAATGTCAGGTTCTTTCCTGTTGGCTTTTTTGAATTAGCTGTTTTAGATTCTAAAAGTTTAGTTCCTAAAGAAGTAACCTTGTAAATAATTTTAATGTCCTCTTCTAGTGCAGGAGTAAGCAACCTTGACTCTTTTATGACTCAAGGACTTCAACTACCAGAATTTCTGAGGCAGCATGGCTCAGCTTGGAAACCTCTCTCTTTCCCTCAGCGTGGCTGGCTCAGGATTTCTGGGAGTTGAAGTCCATGAGTCATAAAAGAGCCAAGATTGCCTTCTCCTGCAATAGGCTTTCAAAAGCCAATAGAGGGAGCTTTTTTTTTTTTTGCAAAAAAAAGGTGCCGGAATGCCGTTCTCAGCATTCTACGAGAAAAAAAGCCCCGAGTGTTGGTATGGCTCTTTGCCTTTTCTAATGCTCTTAGCTAACATCTCAGAAACCATCTCTTCTCCACCCCACTCACCCTGCCAGTCTACAAAGCTGCAGAGGTTGGAGAACTCAGATCTACACTCTGTCATAGACATAAGCATTTTCTTTTGTTTATATTCAGCTGGTCAAGATTTTCCCCTCCCCCAGTATCAGAGAAAGAGAAGCCTGTTGAAAAGTAAATTAAATAAATGTGTATGAATATGATGTGTATAAATTTGTATGTATATAGAGTGGAAAATGTAAGAGCAGGAGATGGAAGAAGAAAATAAACATCGCTTTTGGCTATTTCTACTTACCACTGCACAATCTGGGCAGCATAATCAGAAGACAAGTACTGAACTCACTTATCTCTGGCTGTTCTCCAATGTCAGCACCCCAACAGAAAGCCATTTGTTTTCTGAGGTTTGATGCATGGCTCTTGCATGCAGCTATGCAAATGACCATTTTAGGAGCCTCTTGCCTCAGTGAGCTAGGACAATTATTTATTTAGATTTCTATATGCAAATTCCTTAGCTTAATTGATCCCAGTTCTTTTACCTGACAACAAAGATTAATTTGTTGATAGTTTTCTATTTGTCATTGTTTTTAATGCAAGCATTCAATATAACCTATTGGTTATCTGCACATGTGTATGTGAGTGCGTGTGAGAGGAAGGAAAATGCTTCTTCCAAGATGACTCATATTTGCATAATCTTAAAAGTAAGTACATAGGCTTCATTAGAATTATGGCAGCCTTCTCTAAATGGGTATTCAATTGAATCACTTGCCTCTGTGCCTGAAGATTAGATTAATAAAGATTGTCCTGAAGTATTCTTTTCCACCAAATATAAACGGACAAAGAATGAATTGAAGATTTGATTGTCTAATACTCAGTCAAACTGGGCAATAGACCTAAAATAAATCATTGTGAATCAATCTGAAATATTGTTGTAAGACTGCCCAGTTGCTAAGGTGAAAGAAAAAGAATTAAATGACAGTTCAATCCTGGTATCACAATCTATTTTATTCTCTCTAATATGTATGCAGGTGGATGAAGGTAGAAAGGTTGATAGTCATATTTATGTAAGCATTTCTTAGTATGCATCACTAATGCTTTCTTGGAGACAAAGATTGAAATCTGTTTAAGAAATGTCTGAGCTAATTAAATGAAAACTATATTTTTGTGCAGAAGCCTCAGACACTGGTTGCTATGTATCCGGTAGTAAAATGAGAAGGGTGTTTGCTCATGTTTGCTTTTTCTTTCTTTCAAGTTTACACTGAATATATGCCAACAAAATCTCATTACTCAGAAGTCTTTGAAAGATGCATGAAACATTAATTCAGCAGCTATACTCAAAAGGGAAACTGGAACAGGAGAGTGTGATGTCTATTGATGGCTGTATGGACAGATAAAGTCAGAAGAGCAGGGAGCTGTTTACAGATCTTTCTGTGCACCACTGTTTTCTTAGATTTTCTCTCTACCAATTGATATGGTAACCCTATTTTCCCCTTGCAAAAGTTGTTTAAAATTATCTCAAGACCAAATTCTCCAGAATACTCTTCATATCTGACTTTTGATGGCAAGCTAAGTAGGTTACACCCAATGATATAAAAATAGACCATAGTG
Organism: Vipera ursinii; assembly: GCF_947247035.1. Taxonomy (NCBI): domain Eukaryota; kingdom Metazoa; phylum Chordata; class Lepidosauria; order Squamata; family Viperidae; genus Vipera; species Vipera ursinii. Next base: position 27,041,446 of record NC_139514.1, read on the forward strand.
GTTAAGACTTTCTTGCAAAGGAAAGAAAAACATTGAAATTGGGCATGAAATATAAATATTTCATTAGCCTTTTGGGGGAGGGGCAATCTGAAGATATGAACAGTATAATGTTCAGCAGCCTTCACCTTTATAACACCTTCAGGAATAATTAAGGATCTGGTGAAGATAGAAGGGAGCTATTTGAATGTAGAAGGACCTTGAGAAAGGAATACAGATATGGAATCGGTTCAAGAATGAACTCCTTGAATGGCTGTTTTTTAAACTTCTAAACTTTAAATCAATATCCAAAAGACTTCTTTTAAGTAAACCTCCATTTCAAACTCACGACGTCATGTGATGTCGCGCAATGTATTGGGACGGTTTTGCCATTGCCGGCAATGGGGTGGGCGTGGCTTCCAGATGATGTGTCCAGCCCGTGGGCCGGCAGTTTGACACACCTGCTCTAAGGGAAAAACCCAGTCCAGTTCAAAGGTTGAAATATTTCTGGCTGATTTCTAGTCAAAACAGGTGCCTTTGGAATATAATTTCTAAGTGCAGGGGTAAATTTGATGGTACCGTAGAAGTCAGCTACCCAAAATGAAACATTGTAGGAGAAATGTGTTAGTTTATGGCAGGAAAGAATTAGTCTAATAGCATTTTCCCCTACTAACAAATGTTATTAAAAAGCATAATTTTTGTGAATTGCAGCTTCTTCAGATTCATCTAAGATTTAAATTGGGCTGAGTGATAGAGGGAAGGGAGGGAAATAATGGTTGGTTACACAGCTGCATTTTTTTTGTGAGACAGATTACAAGTACTTTATCAATTAATAATTGTAATCTTTTTTTAAAAAAAATGTTTGTTGAGCTCTTCTAAGATTCCCTGAAACTATTTAATATGTGAGTTCAACAATCTCTCACTTAAAGTATTAATTCCATTCTTTTCATTTCTTTAAATTGTATGGCCCCTTATCTCAAATTCACAACTCTTATTATTTTATCTTAAAATAAGATAAAGAAACATAATGTAAACTATATAGCAACCAAGAAAAACCAATCAATGACAATGAATACAATTATGATAATGATATGGAGTCAGCCATATATCTAGGACCCCTAGATCGATGACAAAACCAGGATTTTAAAGCGTTATAAAAGGCCAGTAAAGTCAAGGTCAATCAGATGCCTGGCAGAAATGAGGTCCCAGAGGGTGGGCACCATGACAGAAAAATTGCTGTTCCTATCTTCTGCCAGATGACTCTCTGTAGAACAGACATGTCAAACTCACGACGTCACGCAACGTATTGGGATGGTTTTGCCATTGCCGACAATAGAGTGGGTGTGGCTTCCAGATGATGCATCTGGCCTTTGGCCAGCAGTTTGACACCCCTGCCGGTGTAGATCTCTCCAACCAGATATAAGAAACCTAGTCCCTCTAGTGGTTAAAGTAGTGGTAATTATATTTCAGTAACTCAAGTTATTACGGATAAACTACTTTATTTTTATTATAAAAATTATTAGTTAAACCTATTGTCTATAAATATCTTTCTATTGGTGAGGGTCTGTATGGTTTAGTTTTGGTGGTTTGTTCTGTTCAGAACAAATCACCAAAACTATAAGCTACAGTGAAGCTCTATGCTACAATCACATATGTTATAAGTCACTTGAAAGAGAAGTTCAACTGAAGGAATTAAACCAGGTATACAAATATTACAATACTACTGATCCAACAAGATCAAGAGACAAATCAAAACAGCCAGATCAATTCCCAGGATAGGCTTGTTAAAAGACAGACCATAGAAACAAAGCAACAAAATAGGTTTACAGTGAATAGAATAGAATAGAATAGAATAGAATAGAATAGAATAGAATAGAATAGAATAGAATAGAATAGAATAGAATAGAAATGGACCTTGGAGGTCTTCTAGTCCAGCCCCCTGCTCAAGCAGGAGAACCTATACCATTTCAGACAAATGGTTGTCTAGTCTTTTTTTTATTTAAAAAGTTTTACAATACATTTTGACTTTAATCCCCCCTCCCCCACCCCTATCTAGCCCTCCCTATTCCTCTCCCCCATTCCCTCCTCCCCCCCCCGACTTCCCAGAGCTAAATACAGGGTATAAAATCGAAAAACAAACATAAGCACCACTATGTTATCAACAATAAACTATTAATTCTATCTCCCTCTAGCTCATATAAAATGAATACAAACAATATTAATATTACAAATAAAGTAAAAAAGAAAAAGAGAAAACAGAAAAAGAGCTTTACTCAGAATAGATTTTCTTAATCCCAGTCCTTATTCATATTAATTTCAAAAAAAAAGAAAAAAAAATTACCTACTATTTGCATTCTCCCACCTTTCTCTAATTTCTAAACAAATTCTCACTTACGCGCCAAAAGCGCCTATCTCTGTTAACCTTAATAATCTCCAACCAAACTAAACTATGATCAAAAATAGTTCTTGCATGTATCACGCCAAATGTCTCGCAGTTCCAGATCATCCTTGAGTTCAAGTAAAAAGAATAAAAAAAGGTTTAGGCAGTCTCTAAGACAAGTTGTTGTTAATTAGGAGCTTGCGTACCCATTCTCAGTTCAACACATACTTTTAGTCCATAACCCTAATATACTTTTCTAGCAAGCAAATAACATCAATCTTAAATTGTGTTAAACATTTAAAAAAAACTTTCTTTCTCCTCTATGATAAATTTAATCCATTGAGATTCTAATTTAAAAATTTAATCACCAATCTTGACACCCCAAAGCTTTTGGAGCATGTCTATCATAACCCCCATAACTTCTTTGGACCGCACCCCATCCACAGCTTCACTGTAAGTACGCTTTGGAGATTCCATAACTTTCTGCTGGTCTTGCTCTTGCTCTCGTCTCGCTCTTCTTAGGGCGGCACGCGTCATCCTCTGGCCTCCTGCAACAACCGATGAGACTGTAACTTGATCCCCTCCAACACCATTGTCCTCTGTCTGTCTATCTGCAACATCTTGAAGCTTTCCCTCGCCGTATCCATTTACAGCTTCCAAAAATGATAGGGGGGTTGCTTTTAACACATTGCTATAAAAATCACGTGCCTGGGCCACAGTAACCAGACGATGTCTTTTACCTTCGTGCGTCATCACCAGTCCAACTGGAATCTCCCATCTAAACTTAATATCACATTTCTTAAGTTCCTGTACTAGAAATGCAAAATCTTTCCTTCTCCTTAAGATCTTCGGAGGAATCTCTTTTAAAACCAAGACTTCTTGCTCAGCCACTACCAATTTAGTATCATAGGCAGCTTGAATGACTTCATCTCTAATTACTCTCTTTGTAAAATAGACCACCACATCTCTGGGTAACTTCCTCTGTCTTGCTATCCATGAATTTACACGAAAAATTTTGTCCATATTTCCCTCAATTTCAGATGCTGGCTGGCCCAGTACCCCTTCCAGAGCCTCAGAAATAAGCTGCTTTAAATCTTCTTTACAATTCTCCTTTAAACCCCTGATTCTAATAGCATACTGCATCTGATGATGCTGAACAAGGCTCAATTCTCCATCCATTTTATCCGTTATATCTTCATTTTCTAATACCTTTGCTTCTAATATAGAGTTCTTTTGACTGAGATCCTCCACTTTTACATCCAGCTGTTGCACACATTCAGCTACAGATTCAATCATAGACAACATGTCCACCCTCATTACTCTAAACTTCTCTTCCATCTTCTTCTCCAATTTCTCCATTTTCTCCTCCATTTTCTCCTCCAGCTTTTTCAACTTTTCATCCATCATGTCAGACATCAATTGTGAATGTTTTCCAAGAGCATCTTGTAAATCCTTAAGCGTCAATGCCGGAGGAGGTGCAGGAGGAAGGAAAGCTTGCAATGAGGTCTGTTGCACCAGGGAAGACCCCGCACTCCGAAGCGCTTTAGAAGTTTTAGCCGCCATCTTCCCCCACTTTCACTTATTGCGCACTTTCACTTTAAAGCTATAAAATCCATTGAGCTAGAGAGTAAAGATAAGAGTCCACATCACCTTGACCTCCTGTACTGCTCTGCCTGCATCTTGATAATCAAAAGTATTTCCTTTTGGCAGGGGTGGTTGCTAACGCCTGGCTCTGCTCCAAAAATCACGGAGCAGAGACGCTGCGCAGCTCGGAGCAACCCAGGCTTCGGGGGGGCTCAATCCTTCAGCCGCCCAAACTCTCAGCTCAGGCGGCCCCGGAGAGCTCAACCCCTACCTGGGGCCTCACCCCCTCCTCTTCTCCCGAGGAGGGGGCTTCAAATCCATCTAAACAGCTGATCGGCGCTGTTTACGATGGAAAAACACAGCTGCGGAGCGGGCAGCCCAAAAACGGCTGTCTTCAGCGTCGCGTCGCCACCGGAAGTCCTTCGTTGTCTAGTCTTTTCTTAAAAACTTCCAGTGTCAGAACATTCACAACTTCTGGAGGTAAGTTGTTCCACTGATTAACTGTTATGTCAGGAAATTTCTCGTTAGTTCTAGGTTGCTTCTCTCTTTGATTAGTTTCCATCCCTTGCTTCTTATCTTGCCTTCAGGTGCTTTGGAAGTTTGGAGAATAGCTTGACTGCCTCTTCTTTGTGGCAACCCCTGAGATATTGGAAGACTGCTGTCATATTACCTAGAGTCCTTCTCTTCATTAAAGAGACATACTGTACACAATTCCAGCAACTGTTATTTATATGTTTTAGCCTGCAGTCCTCTAATCATCTTTGTTGCTCTTCTCTGTACTCTTTCTAGAGTCTCAACATCTTTTTTACATTGTGGTGACCAAAATTGGATGCAGTATTCCAAGTGTGGCCTTACCAAGGCATTGCAAAGTGGTATTAACACTTCACGTGATCTTGATTCTATCCCTCTGTGTTAGCTTTTCTGGCAGCTGCAGCACACTGCTGGCTCATACATATGTCAGTGATTGTCCACTAGGACTCCAAGATCCCTCTCACAGTTACTACTATTGAGCAAGGTACCACCTATACCAGGCATGTCAAATTTGCGACGTCATGTGATGTCGTGTGATGTATCGGAGCTTTTTCTCCATTGCCGGCAATGGGGTGGGCACAGTTTCATCGCAACGCATCCGGCCCATGGGCCGGCAGTTTGACACCCTGACCTATACTATGTATGTGTTTAATATATTACAATTGCTAATTGATAAGATATTCTAATGTGTGTCACATGTAATCTGCATTTTCCTAACTGATCTGTACTCTCCTCCCTTTCCCTATATCTCAATCTAGTTTAAAACCTACATCCATCTAAGCATATATATTATGTGGCTGACTTGAGCTGCAGATTGCCAAAGCACATGCCTTTTCCTAAAATGTATTAATTTGAAAATGTTCTACCAGACTCATTCTGGTTCTAACATAAGGTAGCAATTTAATCTCTGACTTTCTTAAGATTAAGAAATTTCTCTGTTCTGCTTTTGAATTTACATATTAAAATGAGGACCCAGATTGTTGGGGGCAATAAGCTGACTTTGTAATAATGCCGCTTGGCGGGGGCCGAAAGCCCTAATAAGCAGGCATATACATAGAATGAAGGCTATTGCTAAGCGCATTTGATTTGTGCTTAGATTGTAAGCTGCCCTGAGTCTTCGGAGAAGGGCGGGATATAAATAGGATTAAAAAAAATGGCCACTGATTATTCTGTTTACTAAATTTCAAACTATATAATTTGTTTCTTAAGGATTCTAGTAGCAAATGAATTTTATGTAAAATCCATGTTGTTGAAGGAAATTTTGTTAATCATAAAGATTAGCTTCACATGGTGTGACCTCACTCCAGATTAAGCCTCCATTTTTGCCTTTGTTTTGTAAAATGAGGGAATCAATGACATACAACATGCACTTTAGCTCTAAGAATGAACTGATGTTTAGAGCAGAATAAAAGAAATCATATTCTATTCCCATGATGTAATGTTGATTTGTCCTGCTCACCTGATCATTAAGAACTTTAATGCAGCAACACGTTAATGTTAAGTGTTGATTTCTGAAATTGTTGTTTATCTCCATTTTCTCTCCCTGCCTTAACCCAATGGTCCTTTCTTACATCATTACTATTATGCAACAATTTACAGTGCTTTAGAATGTCAGAAGTGCAAACTGAAAGTTTTTTAAAGATCTGGCCTAAATATCTTGCTTCAGAATCTTAGTATCCCCATAACAAAAGCATACTAAGTGGGATTTATTCATTTGTTTATAGCATTTATATGCTACCTTTTAATTTTTTTAAGCCTTGAAGTGACTTAAATGGTTATAAAAGCATCCAATAAAGAATGAAACAATCATTTTTTTAAAAAAAATATAGATAATGGCAGGGGAAAGCAAAGTAGAAAGAATATATACATTTCTTAAAAATACTAATATGCATCAAATTTAGAAGTGGTTAAAAAGTGAGAAGTACTATGAGGGATATTGGTGATTTTTTCATTTTGTTACAGATGGAAAGTTCCAGAGTAGAGAATTGAAATACTCTTGAGGTTCATTGGTCCTGGAAAGCTGCTGAATATAAAGTTCTTATTTTAAATAACCAAGCCCAGAATTGTGAACAGTTCTGAATTAATAATACTAAAACCATGAATCTGGCTCATTAGCAAGTCTAGGTTTTTCAGGAGAGATTGTTATATAGCCACTAGCAATCAGTATCCTTTCCCTTCATTCAATTATAACTCCAGTCTCTTTCAAGGACAAACCCACATAGAATGTGTAACAGTAGACCAATCTTGAGTGTATGAAATATGGATCACTGTGGCCAATCTTCCTACCCCAAAATAGGTAAAACTGAGGCCAGTTGGGTTATATAATGTGGAATTCAGAAATACTTCTTGAGTATGACTTGTTCCTTCAGAAAAGGAATTTTTTTTTTCAGAATTAGCAGATTTCCAAATTACCAAACCAAATTTATTCTATAGTCGAGCTATGTAATATGTATCCTCCAAGAATACTTATTATTTGATTTACTTCATTCTTTGGAACTTACTACAGGCTAATACATTATAATGTTTCAGGTCCAAGGAGATAGAGATAGCCAGACCATTGTTTCTTAAGAGCACCCTGATCCTAATCCAGTCCATGGTTTGAAGTAGACATGATGGAGTAAAGTTGAAACTTAACACACAAAACTGGAAAAAAACAAACAACAAACAAAAGCATGACACCTCATTTAAAAGTGACACAATTTAGATGATTAGAAAGATGAACAATGAAGAAGAATAGCATGTCTTTGCTGGACTCACTACTGCTAGTGCAGATATTTACATTATAATGCATATCCATTTGAAATCAGGTCTTTACAATCAGGTAGCTGTTGTCAGATCTTTATTGCTTAGAGTTCTCTGACAGACAATATTCTGTACTCCACAGTGTTGGGGAGATCCACACTTTCTATTTCATTGTAAGACTAGGAATTTGGAGAATAACTAGCTTTAGTTATCTGGAAAAAACAAAACAGAACCTTCAGGAATTCATTGAATACTATAACTTTCAAAGATCACTTCAATGTGATGCCCATAGAACATAATATATACTAAAATTAAAACTCTATAAAAATCCCTACACATAACCTTCTTCTAGCATTCTTTTTTTTATTAACTGAAATGTCTACTGATAGAATTTCTGATCTCCTGATGACTTCTGCTCTGCAAAGCGAAAGGTCTCCTTGCCAAGTAACAATCTTTGAGAAGCATGCATAGATTCAGCAAATAATCATATGATAAATCAAAATGTTTATGACAGCATGAAATTGATGAAGAAGATGTCCAATCATTGGCCAAGTTAATCATTACTATATTGATTGTGTTAACAACCTGTTTAATAACTATCTCAGAATGTATTCATATTATTAAAGTGTACTCTGTCAAGCCCCACCACACTCATGAACTAAAACAAAAGAAAGTTATTCTTAAACAGATACACTGTAAACTGTTGTATTTTCAGTACCACTTCTTTTTAGTAACTAATTTCTGATACAAAGAATGAAATTAAGTGAAGTTTGGTTGCCTGAGGAAAACTATGAGTAGTTGATTTGCACTTTAAATAACAATAAATGCTGTATAGTTTGATTCCCTTGATTTAGAAAAGGTCAGACAGTACGGGAGGGAAATATATTCATATTTTTCCTGTTTCCTAATAGTTTTCAAGTAGAACTTTGCCCACTTTTTCCTCTGGGACATACTGATCCTGAGGATCCCAAGATACTTAGACAAACACTCTTAGACACTGATGCTTCTAACCTCCATTTCTGGTTTTATAGGCACACGGTGGCTTGCCTGACTAGGATGCTGGCTTGACAAACAGCAAGACTCAAATGTTGCTATGGTGAGGGTGAGCTCCCAACCTTTGCTACAGGTCTTGATGGGCACACGAAAAGAGCCATCAACTGGCATGCCCCAGGCAGCAATGATGTCACTGGCTAATCCTTTTGACCTGGAAGCACTTTGGTGCTTCTGACATAGGTGCGATACGATTTTTTTATTTTTGTCTAGCTTAAATAAAGAGACGAAACATGTCATTTACAGCACTGAACAACAGACTGGAAAGCCTCCATGAACTAGATATAGAAATCTGGGAGTTGCTTTTTTGGTCTATGGGGCAGATGTTTTTCTTTATCCTTTATCTTTTTAGGCAATATCCTATTCCCTTATTCTGATTCCCTTTTACTTCTCATATTTTTCCCTGCACGGTTCTGAACCCATATTTCTCCAAATCAGATCCACTACTTATACTTCTCTGAGCTATCTCTTTTTTAAAGTCCCCATTTATCATCTCTGCCTTTGTGATTTCCCCCCCTAATTTTTCTCATCCCACCCCTTCTATTAAATAGTCTAGTGGCACATTGTGTTTGATTTTGAAAAGAAAGCATAACATCTTTAAGTGAGTAATTAATTTAACATGGTTCATTGGGGCTCCCATCTCCCAATTTGTAGAAGTAAAAAGGCCACACTGATAAATTAAAAATAATTGTGGGATACAAAGGAATATCTGGCAACCCAATTGGCTCTCTGGCAGTTAGCAGAACAGGATCAGTGCTGATGATGATGGTGATGCTTGGAGATGTTGGAGATACTCAACAGTGCATCATTTGGAGTAGCGGTATTGGTAAATTTATTGACTTAAAAAAATGCTGGTGGGCCATTTGTGATCTGTGAGCTATATGTTGTGCTGAATTGCCTATTTCAGCTTACCTATTTTCAATTTAAATTATGCAAGTGTGACATGGCAAGCATTTATCATTTATATTTAAACTCTAAAGCCTTTTTAATTCTTTTCTCTTAATATCCATGTTTCTGATAATCAATGTTTACTAACATATGTCTACTGTGCCATTAAAGAAGCTTCCTGATTCTGTAATAGAAGCAATGCATTAGAAGCAAGTTCAGGCCTCACAACTGGATTCCAATATATCTGCTGACTTCATGTTTACCACCTTTTATCTCTCCTTCCCCCATAGTATCTATGAATTGTCATACTACTAGCATTGTCTGCTCTGCCTCTCAGTGAATTAGTTGTTTTTAATATGGTGTCATTATAAATTGAAATATTAATCTGCAATGTCTTGAAGTTTAGAAATACCCATGTTATTTATTAGTCAAGTTAATAGCGCCTGTAGTTACTCTGAGTCATCTATTAAAAATAGACATCACATTATATAGTAATGCATACCAACATTCCAATGCAATTTCAGAATAATTCTTAATTAGCTTGTTTTAGCAAGGGATTTCATAAAATAAATGGCTCCCTTGTTTATAAATAGTTACCAGGAGATCATATGCCAGTATGATCAAGAATGGAAAATCGGAGTTCTGTTAAGCTTTTCAGCTGAAATAACAAGGAGAAAACAGAAGCCCTCACAGGAAAAGCAGTTTTTTTTCTCTCTATTTTAGGGACTACGACTGGATTTCCAATTCCCATTTGCCTTAATAAAGCCAATTATCAATAATGATAAGCTCTGTCCACAAAAAAACCCCTCCAAAATATAGAGATACACTTTTAGGAGAATATGTTTTAAAACTTTAAGTACTGTGTGCATGTGATGTGAAACCTGAAAGTAAGCCTATAATTTTATGTGTCTCTCATTTTAGAAGCATTGTTCGTCAAAAGGGCTTAGTGAAAAATTTCTAAAAGAAAATTTTGGTTATCTATTCTCAAAGAGTAGGTCTGGTCACAGATAGTCTTTCAATATTCTCCACTAAATTTATAGGCAGAAAGATTGGACTAAACGTATCCAGTCATATCTCAAAAACATCATATAACAATAGAAAAATGTATGAAAAAAAACCTTGGTGGTAGATAGTCTATCATGGATTCTAAGTGAAATATAGAAATTTGGAGAAGAACAGACTTTGGGACAGATGACTATGTGTAAGAGCAGGCTGCTTGAACAAAATTGCAAGCACCTGTGCTACCTTCTTTTCTTCCTTTGTGAGGTTTTCCCAAAGTGGCATAACAGAATTGCCGATAAAGGTGCAATGGGTATAGGAGGAACATAGGAGTACCTCTGCAGCCACCAGCAAATAGAGTATAGCAGGCAAGTGAAAGAAGGCATTTTATGTTCAGAAGTAGATGGTCGAAAAGAGAGAGGAAAAGAGGCATAGAGGTCCAGGAAGACAAAATATGTGTAAAATAAGGGGCAAAAACATTATGTGCTGGCCAGTAGGAGCCTTGGTGGAGCAGTGGGCTAATGCCTCCTTAAGTAACACCAGCTGCCTGCAATTAGTGAAGGTTCACATCCCACCAGGCTCAAGGTTGACTCAGCCTTCCATCCTTCTGAGGTAGGTAAAATGAGGACCCAGATTGTTGGGGGCAATAAGCTGACTTTGTAATAATGCCACTTGGGGGGGGGGGGCCTGAAAGCCCTAATAAGCAGGCATATACATAGAATGAAGGCTATTGCTAAGCACATTGGTTTGTGCTTAAATTGTAAGCCGCCCTGAGTCTTCGAAGGGCGGGATATAAATGGGATTAAAATAAAAATAAAATAAAAAAGTGACAGAAAAAGAAAAAACATCAAAGAGGGGACAGAACAGGCTTACCTTCAATGCCTATTAGTAGTAGTGTAAGCACATAGGTAATAGTAATATGGCATATTGAATGATAACAGTATATACTAATAATACGTTTTGTCATAGCAATTGAATAGCAACAGTAGTATAGTGTAGTAATTGTCATAGTAATAGTATAGCAATAGTAATAGAACAAAACATAAAAAACACTCACATATCACTTTTATATTTTTGCTTCTACAAAATAAAATATTTTCCCAATCCTTATAGGGAGATATAAAGAAATCATCCATTCAGGGTCCAGTGCATTTGAGTCTGAGTCAATCCATTTCAGCATGGTTCAAAAAAGAACCCATGGCAGACTATGTAAAGAAGCATAGGATATTCATTTAGATCCTTAGTTATTTAAATAGGAATTGGAACACTCCTTATACTTTTCCACATTTCTTCTTTGAAAGAATTTCAAGGAAATTCTTTTTTATTGAGTTGAATAAGAATGAGTGAAAAATAAGAGAATTATGCTGTGGCACTAAAATTTATAGTACATTCAGATCCTCTTAGTGTGTTCTGTTCAGGAACCAAAGGCAATGCAATCATAGCATGTCAAGCAAGACAATGACATTCCCCTTCTTCATTTTAGAAGAGTCTGTTGAACAGTTTGGACAATGAGACACAGAAGTAGTATGTATTTCCTGATGCTTACATTGTAGCAATGACAAGAACAAGTAATCATTCAAGCGGAAGGGCTTCCATCTCATAGTGCGGAATGTAGCTTGGCCTTGACAGATTCCTTTTGTAACAAGACAATGCATCTCTCTAGAACTGCAGTTTCTGATAATATAAGCATAATATAAATATTTTGCAAAATAATTGGTGACAGTCAACAGGAAAAGTCAACCTTTAAAATAGAATGAAAGTCAGTAGAATTAACATGAACAAAATTTAATCATGGAATGAGACATTCCAGTTATCTCCTTTCACAACCATGTCCAAATCCTGTTTTCCCAATCTCCCAGAATTGTGTTCTGGACAGACTTGAGGATCTGGACAGACTTGAACACTGGGCGCTATCTAACAAAATGAAATTCAATGGTGAAAAAAGTAAGGTTCTACATTTAGGCAGGAAAAATCAAATGCACAGGTATAGTATAGGGGATACCTTGCTCAATAGTAGTAACTATGAGAAGGATCTCAGAGTCCTAGTAGACAATCACTTCAATATGAACCAGCAGTGTGCTGCAGCTGCCAAAAAAGCCAACACAGTGCTAGGCTGCATTAACAGAGGGATAGAATCAAGATCACATGAAGTACTAACACCACTTTACAATGCTTTGGTAAGGCCACACCTGGAATACTCCATCCAGTTTTGGTCACCACGATGTAAAAAAGATGTCGAGACTCTAGAAAGGGTACAGAGAAGAGCAACCAAGATGATTAGGGGACTGGAGGCTAAAACATATAGGGAACGGTTGCTGGAATTGGGTATGTGTAGTTTAACGAAGAGAAGGACGAGGGGGGACATGACAGCGGTATTCCAATATCTCAGGGGTTGCCACAAAGAAGAGGGAGTCAGGCTATTCTCCAAAGTGCCCGAAGGCAGGACAAGAAGCAATGGATGAAAACTAGTCAAGGAGAGAAGCAACCTAAAACTAAGGAGAAACTTCCTGACAGTTAGAACAATTAACCAGTGGAACATCCTGCCTCCAGAAGCTGTGAATGCTCCAACACTGGAAGTTTTTCAGAAGAGACTGGACAGCCATTTGCCTGAAATGGTATAGGGTTTCCTGCCTGAGCAGGGGGTTGGACTAGATGACCTCTAAGGTCCCTTCCAACTTTTATTACTATTATTACTATTATATTACTATTATTACTATTATTATTATTGTTGTTGTTGTTATTGTTATTGATATTGATATTGTTATTGTTATTGTTGTTATATCTTCTGTTAAACTGGTACTGGAAATTCAGCAAAAACCTTTGTTAACAGTAAAATATAAATGTGAATCTGAAATGGAGTTGCTGGAGGAAAGGTTTAATAATGTATTATGTGTACCTGAAATGGAGCATAATTTACTGGGTGTCTCCAGTCTTGACAAACAAGAGTTTGAGACCACACTTGTAAATGGGAAATGTCTCATAAAAAGAAATGGGAATGTATGTGCACAGGGCATAGAACAGGATAATCTTTATGTGTTACAGGCACAAAAGGTTCAATGTGCCCAAACATTTTGTAATGTGGCACAGCATGATTCATGCATTCATCTCTTGCAAAAAAAGCTTGGCCATGTCAGCTTCAGAGTGTTGCATAGGATGCCAGAGTTTGCAGGAGGATTAACCTTAAAAGCATGTAAGGCATACTTAGACTGTGCAGTATGGAAATCATTGAAATCTAAGGTATTCCCAGTGAGCAAGAAGAGCACAAGGCAAACAACAAGGGTTCTAGAGCTGGTACATGCAGATTTGGTTGGCCCAATGCAAGCCAGCTTGGGAGGAGCCAGGTATGTGCTGGTCATTGTAGATGATCATAGCAGATTTGGGTTCTGTTGTTTGCTGAAAAGTAAAACAGAGGTACTGCAGAAGTTCAAGTAATGGGTGAGCTTTGCAGAATGAAGATAACAGGTATGCCAGCTGCAAACTGACAGGGGTTCAGAATTCATGCCAGCAAGTTTTCAACAGTGGTTGGGGCAGCTAGGAATAAAACATAGATGCACAAATCCATACACAGCAGCTGAGAATGGCGTGGCTGAAAGACGGAATGGAGTCTCGTAGACCATGAAAGCCTCACTGCTGGAAGATTCTGATCTAAGTGGATCATATTGGGGCGAAGCCATGTTGACTGCTAATTATTTGGTCAATAGGCTGTGGAGTTCCTCTATCAATGATACTTCAAATGCTGTGCTATCTGGGAGAAAGCCATCTCTAGCACATTTAAGGGTATTTGGAAGCAATGCATGGCTCCTTATTCCAAAGGCAATTAGGAGAAAAGGGCAACAAAAGGCTAGAAAGCTCAGATTTATGGGCTATAAGACTGATTCAAAGAGCTATCGCTTTAGCGATGGAGGCAGAAGGATAGTAATTTCCAGATCTGCTAGCTTTGCAGAGCAGAATTGGGACAGAATTGATGCCAATTCTGGACATCATCCACTTAGTGACAGTGACTCACTTAGTGACAGTGTCAGTGTTCAGGGAGGAGAAGCTGAAAAACAGCAAGAAAAAGAGTCAGAAGAAGATGATGACTCTGATGTGAAGCAGGAAAGGATTGACAGTCAAGAGCAATCAATGCCACACAGGTCAGAACAATGGAACAAGGGGATTCTACCTGACAGGTATTCTGCTAGGAAAGTAAGGGTGTGTAATGTGTGGTGTGAGCCAAGAAACTATCAGGAAGTATTGGCTATTCCCAAGGTGGAGCAAGAGAAGTGGAAAGGGGCCCTGGACAAAGAAATGAAATCCATGGATGAACATAAAGTGTTCACCTTGTGACTTTGCCACAAGGTTACAAAGCTGTAGGATGTAAATGGGTATACAAAAATAAAGTGTTACTCAAGTCCACTATAAGGCAAGATTATAGTGGGGTTTTCACAGAAGAAAAATGTGCACTATGATGAGGTATTTGCACCAACAGTAAAAAGTGAAACTATAAGATTGGCACTAACATTGGCAATGGTACGTGGGCATAAAATTTGGCACTTTGATGTAACTACAGCATTCCTCAATGCAGAGTTGGAGGAAAAAGTTTACCAGAGTATGAAAATAAAAAGCCTGGCACTGTGTATAAACTGAACAAGGCCATTTATGGGCTGAAGCAATCAGCCAGAAACTGGAACATCTGTTTAGATGTGGCATTGAAGGGTCTTGGGTTCAAGAGTTGTAAGGCTGATGGTTGCATATATTCTGCAAGATTCCACAGTAGGGATTGCCAATTATTAGCATTTGTGGATGATCTTTGCTTCATTGCAAAGTATCTGGCATAGGTGAAGGAATTTGCTAATCAATTGGAGAAAAAGTTTGAATTGAAAAGTCTGAGCGAAAAACAAAACTATCTTGGTGTAGAGATACAAAAAACTGAGAAAGGTGAGAAATACAGTATTGTTCAAGTGTATTCACTAATACAGAGACTTTCCTGAGCAGGCAGAAATTACAGTAATCACACAACAGTACAGCACAATTATTTAAGGGCAAAATCCTGTAAATAAGCCGGAGGTTTACGAACCCTCATAGATCGCCTGGGGGTTCCAGGCAACTCCCGGTCTACCAGCTTGCCTGCCGGGCTAGGTAGACCAGGACTCTTGAGTCCATGAGAGTCTGACTGACTCGAGTCCCTCTGGCTGGCCATTCCAGGTTGGCCCAAACCAAAGTCCATTGTTGGAGCAGAGTTAGCACAGTGGCTGTATTGTTCGGGTTGACTCTCCCTGTCAGGGGACCCATGTTGCACTCCCGGGCTTGGCCCATCTATGACCACCTTCCCATTGCTCTGACTGCTAGAGTCCTCAGAGCATGTGAATTGTACCGCTTGGCTGCCTGTTTCTGACTCTAGGAGTGGACCTGTGATGAGGTCCTCGCTTTGTGGCCATTCTGGGAACCGCTTCCGCAGCTGATCAATATGGCAGTGAACAACTCACCCACCATCTAGAGTCACCTTGTAAGAGAGAGGGCCTGAGATTTTAGCGATTTTACCTGGCACCCACAAATTCCCATGCCCATAGTTCTGGGCCCATACCCCATCACCCACTTGCAACCCCCTCAGAGGCCTTGGGCAAGAGGTGTCTGCTGCCACCCGATCTGGGTGCAGCCTGTCCAGTTTAGTGATGAGCCTTCTTCCCCAGCAAACCTCTGCTAGGCTCTTGCCTGTTGCTGTGCAAGGTGTAGTATGCTGGCAAAGCAAAAAATCAGCCAGCCTGTGGTGCCAATCCCCAGTCACTATGCGCTTCAGTGACTCCTTTGTAGTGCGCACCATCCATTCAGCCTTCCCATTACTTGAAGGGTGAAATGGACCTGATGTAGCATGCCTAATGAAGTTAGTCCTCAAGAAGGCTTGAATGCCACTGTGAACTGGGCCCCATTATCAGATACTACGATGTCCGGCAGCCTGTGTGTTGCAAAAAGTTTCTTAAGCACCTGGATGGGTCCTAGCAGTACTCATATTTGTGATTGGAATAACTTCCAGCCATTTTAGAATGGCTGTTGACCACTATAAAAATATTTATTTATTTTTATTTATTTTATTAGATGTATATACCGCCCTTTCCTGAAGGACTCAGGGCGGTTTACAGGGCATTTTAAAATCACACCAATACAAAATACAAAGTTAAAAGACAATTAAAAGATTAAATTATCCCTGAAAATAAAACCCCAGTTAAAATTCTCAGCCTGGGCCAGAGAGCTCAAAGAGCCAAGTCTTCAGGTCCCGGCGGAATGAACGTAGGTCAGGGGCAGTCCTGAGCTCCACGGGCAGCTGGTTCCAGAGGGCAGGCGCACCCACAGAAAAGGCCCTCCCCCTGGGTGTTATCCGCTGGCAATCTTTTACCGGCGGCACCCTGAGAAGACCCTCCCTCTGAGAGCGCACTGGACGAAGGGAACTTGATGCTGGCAGCAGGTGTTCCCTCAAATATCCCGGACCCAAGCCATTTAGGGCTTTATAGGTCATCACCAGCACCATAGCTGTCCCTGAAAGGGCCTAGCGAAGTCGATGTGAATCCTTGACCAAGGAGTGTGTGTCTCCTCCCATCTGTGGACAGGAGTGTGTGGCATTTCAGGCCTGGACTGCTGACATGTGTAACATCCGTGTACTTGAGCCTCGATATCCTTATCTAACCCAGGCCACCATAAGTAGCTTTGTGCCAATGCCTTCATCCGGACAATGTCTGTATGTCCCTCATATAGTGATTGCAGTACCCTTTCTCTCAATGAAGTGGGGACAATGACCCTGCTCCCCCATAGAATACAACCCTTGTGAGCTGAAAGCTCATGTCTACGTGTGAAGTAGCTCTGGAACTTGGGTCCATGACTCTTTTCCAGCCACCCTGTGTGAATCCAGGATAGTACTCTGCTTAAAACCTTGTCTGCAGCAGTTTCTACAGCCACATCCCCTGCATGGAGGGGGAACTCAGGCAAATCCTGAATAGACAAAATGCGAGCCACTGGAGCCAGATCTGGCTTGATCTGAGGCAATGGCAAGCGGCTGAGGCCATCCGCATGGCCCATGTCTTTGCCAGGTTTGTGAATCAGCCTGAAACTGTAGGCCGATAAGAAGATGGACCATCTTAACATCCTAGGGAACAAGATGTGGGGTGTCTGTCTGTCAGTAGTGAATAGCCTCAATAGCAGTTTGTGGTCTGTGAAGACTGTGAAGTCCCTGCCATACAAATAGTCGTGGAATTTTTTTACCCTGGTTACAATGGCCAATGTCTCTTTATCAATTTGTACGTAATTATGCTCTGCAGAGGACAATGTCCTTGAGTAATAAGCAATTGGAACGAGTCCAATCGCTTTTCAAATGGCTTAAACTGCCCCCACCCCATAAGGGGATGCGTCACATGTAAGGCACACCGGAAAAGACTTTTTAAAGTGGGTGATCACTGAACTGGAGGACAGTAGGGCTTTCAATGCCTTAAAACTGCTTTCATGGACCTTGGCCCATTTCCAAGGAGTGTTTTTATCCAAGAGCCGATGTAATGGCTCTGCCACTGCAGCCTAGTTAGGAAGGAATGCATGGTAAAAATTTAGGAGGCCTAGGAATGCCTGAAGCTATCCTTTTGTCTTGGGGCTAGGTGCCAGCTGAATGGCTTTCAGCTTGGACTCAGCAGGGTGGATGCCATCAGCATTGATACAGAAACCCAAGAACTCAGTTGAAGGGACTCCTATACTACACTTGTTTTTCTTAAGTTTAAAGCCTGCTTTGCGGAGCCGTTGAAGGACGGCTTTGAGCCTCCTTGCAAGCACCTCAGTGGACTCACTGGCAGATGAGCACATCATTGAAGTAAGGGCAGACCCCCAGAATGCCCTTGAGCATATGCTCTATAATGCTTTGAAAAATGTGAGGGGCTACACTAACCCCAAATTAGAGGCGTTTTACTTTAAAAGCCCCCCTATGTGTTACAATGGTCTGTGCCATGGCTGTGGCCTCATCCACAGGTAGCTGTTCGTAGGCCTGTGCCAAATCTAACTTTGCAAAAACTGTACCACCTTGCAGTGATGCCAGGATGTGGCTCACGACTGGCACCAGGTACTCATGCTGTTTAAGTGCATGATTAATCATGCACTTGTAATCAGTGCAAATCCTAACCTCTCCATTGGCTTTTAGTGGTGTGACAGTTGGGGTTTCCCATTCACCCCCATCTATGGGCTGTAGTACCCCCTGTTCAACTAACTTGTCCAATTCAGAATCTATCTTGTGTTTAAGAGCAAATGGCACTCTATGGGGCTTAATCCTGATAGGCATTACAGCAGAATAAAGTTTAAAGGCTATTGGAGGGCCCTTGTATATTCCCAGGCTTGTGTCAAAAACATCTGCGAACTCCTCGCATACAGTACTGACCCTAAGTTCATGGCTTGATTCCGGTGACTTGGATGCCTAGTGCATCAAACCTATCAAGTCCTATCAGGCTCATCTGCTGACCCTCTACTACAATAATGTCCAGAGGCCCAGAAGACCCCTTGAATTTGACGGCCAATGTGGCTTCGCCCTTGATGGCAACTCTAGCATTTTGAAAATCGGTCAAGATAATTTCGGATGGCCTAAACTTGGCCCACCTCTTGCTGTGGTTGCAAACATACTGGAATGTATCAAGTGAAATTATGGACACGGCTGACCCAGTGTCCAGTTCCATCTTGCAAGGGACCTGAAGTCATAATTTTGGCTTAATGGGACTATGGGCTCCCGTGTGGCAAACACTCTGGTGGCTGGAGCAAAACCCTACACTAAGTTGTCTCAGGGCCCCAGTACCTCTCCTGATCGGAATGTCCGATTGGCGGTTCGATTGGTGGTTCCTCTGGTGACCTCTACAAACTGACACGATGTGGCCAGTCTTCTCACAGGCCCAGCACGTGGCTGTCCAGAACCTGCAGTCCGAGCATTGGTGGCGGCCACCACAACCCTGGCACCTTAGGAAGGGACCTGCCTTGTAAGTTGTCCCATATTGATTGTCGCTGCGGTGTTGCTGGTCATCATGCCATTGAAGCTTGTCCACTTCTTGGCTGCTGTTGGAGTCTTCAGCATGTATGGTGTCCTCGTGGTGGATGGCCTCCTCGTGCTGTGTGCTTTTGGTTGGCTGCATGGCTTTCACGGCCCCACCGGCAGCTTCGTCTGCCATGACCTCCTTCAACATGTCTGGGAACGATAAAGTCTCTTTGGCAAAGAGCTTCTGTTGCAGTTCTCAGGTTCGGAGGCCACAGATGATCCATTCTCGAAGCCTCTCTTCTACATTGGTGAACTGGCACAGGGGTGCAGTCTGCTTCAAGGCTATGATGAATTCGGAAGCTGTTTCACTCGGCTGCTGAACCCTCTGTTCAAATGCATGCCGCCAAGCTATTACTGAAAGCTTGGGCTGGAAATGGTCACCAAGCCATTTCTTCAAGTCCGTGAACTTTATGGACTCCAGCTGTGTCGGAGCAAACAAATTCTCTGTGATGTCGAATGTTGCTGGGCCGCAAATGCACAGGAGCATCGGCCATCTTCGGAGACTTGATTGGCGCGGAGGTAGTTCTCGACCCTGGAGATGTATGAAGACCATCTTTCTGGGTGAGTTACATCAATTTCTTCCAGCTTTCTGACCTTCGCCATCTCGGGGAAGTCTTCACGGCTGGGCTCGTCTTCTTCTCCTGCTCCTCCGTAGACCCATGGACTGATCCACAGGGCTTGTGGTCGCTAGCGTGGCTGTGCTAGGCTGACCGTAGGGGGGGAATGGCTTTCCAACCAGGTGCTTGCAGGCCTCACCCCTAGTGACTCTCAGCTCTTCGGAAGGAGCAGGATCCCACCTTAGTCGCCAGTGTTGCTTGAGTGAAGAGACGAGGCGAGTGAGTTCAGTCAGGAACATTCTTTATTTGCTTGCAGGAACTGAACTGAGAAACAGGGCTGCAAATGCAGCTATTTATACCCTGGCCTCTAGGTGGCAGCCAATAGGTTTAAAGCAACCTATTGCTGCCCTAGAGGCAGCCAATGGCAGCTCTGGAGATGGGCTGTCTGAGGAGCTGGGAGCCATTAGCCAGCTCCTTGCTTAAGCAACCCTCCAGCATTCAAAACCCACGTGATACACTCAGCAAAACAAGGCCCATACATTACACAGGTCTCTGAAGAATTAAAGCTAACATGTTATGCTAATGATGTGCAAATCAGAAAGTCCAATTCTGGGTTTGTGTTATTATTTGGAGGGACTTTGATTGGATGGAAGTCCAGAAAACAAACAACTATAGCTATTTCTACTGTGGAGGCAGAATTTATTGCTCTGTTTGAACTTTGTTCAGAGGTAACCTGGTGCGTACAGCTGTTAAAGGATTTAAGTATAGAAGTTAAAGAAGCTGTAACAGTATTTGAAGATAATGCTGTTTGCATTAAAATGGCGACAGGTGACAGAGTGAAAAGTAGAAGCAAGCATGTGGACATTAAGTATTGTAATGTCAGAGAAGCCATCAAAAGTAAACTAATTCACTTGCTTCATTGTGCTTCAGATGACAATCTGGCAGATGTAATGACCAAGCCATTGGGTGGAGAACCCCATGGGAAGAGTATTAAATTATTTGGTTTTATGTGTATTCCAGTCATAAAGGGAGGAGTGTATAAGAATTTATGAACTGAAATAACCATAGCAACAAACCAGCCAATGAGAACTGTTTTTGATTAAGACACAGTATTGGCTGTGTGAGGCATGTGATCCAGCCTAGGCCTGGGCGTGTCTTAGTCTTCCCTGTGTCCTGATCTCCTGAGTTAGTTGTTGTTCTCTACCACCATGCCAAGAAGTGAATGAAACTGTATGTATCATGATTATATATATATTATAGATAAAAGTTTTTCTAAACTATGTCTCCTGCTCATTTTGAATGTGTGCTTATTTTTTGGACTTATTTTTGTGTTGGAAAGCTGTAAAACTCCTAACAAGTATGCCCATTTGCACTTTTTTTTTGCTCATTTACCCTGAATCCTACTGTGATAAATTACAGCAGTGGCTTGGAAATCACTTATTTTATTTCCTTGCAATTCCTGAGAACTCTGACATGTGCTTTATCTAGATAACTGCAAAAAATGCACATAAGAAATCGCTTTCCAGATTCTGCCACTACCATGAGTAATTTGAAGATTGAGGGGGAAAAAAAGTGAAGAATAAGCAAATCAGAAAGATTTTAGGAATAGCATCAGCCCAAATCAATTTGTCAGATGTTCTCTTTAACATGTAGCTGGACATATCTATACCACAGTAAAGCTCTATCAGTATAGATGGGTTGTAATTTTATTATGCTGACTTTGGGTGTTTCCTCTTAGGTAGCATAGACAAAATTCCAAGAAATACATAAAATCTCTGTAGATAGGGATTTTTCCCTAGCAGGAAAAAATGCAGATGAAAGAAAGAAGTGGAACTCGGTATTTATGAAATGCCATTGTTTGTGATAAATGGAGCAATGATTTGGAAAGATTTATATGAGTCCTTACATTTCCCCAACCTTGTCTTCTACAATGGGAGCATCTATAATAAGGGCCATTTACCAATACATATCTTCCTCTTTAGTGCATAATGGTAGCCTGAATAAAAGTTTGAATTACAAAGCAGACTAACCCAGCACATTCTCTGAGTATGACTGTTATTTGTATCAAGAAAATAAAAAGGGGTTATGAGAACAACCAAGGGACTGATCAAAAGTGACTGTGAAAGAATAACTGAGTAGGAGTCGTGAGCTGTGGACATTTCTGATTCAAATAAAATAAAAGGTAAAGCCCTGGAAATTATTTATTTTATTTTTTAAGTTTAAGAACAATAATAAAAACTATAACAAATTAAATAGAACAGAAAAATTAAAATAAAAAAGGAACAGAAAAAGCCAAAAGTGGAATGAGAAAATAAAATAGAAAAAAAGAACAAAATCTAAAGACATAAAGAAATGGATTCCAATACTCCTCCACAGACAGATATGGCAAAACTGTATTTCAACCTCTCTATAAAGTTACACCATGACTCTTATTCTCTAATGTTTTTTTTCAAAACGTCCATAATCATCAGTCATCAATAAATGCAGATACTGTCTTTTGTCTAATCAAATAAATCAATTAATCCATCACAACAAGATCTGTCAATTTCACCAACCATTCTTCCATAGTGGGTAGAACTGAACTTTTCTATCTTTGAGCATGTAATAATTCATCACAGTCATCATATACTAAAATATTCTTTCATGACTCCTTTATAATTATGTATCCATTAAACCTAAAAGGAAAAATTACTGCTTCAATTGAATATTAATCTTTAAAATCCTCTGTATCAATGCAGTATATGTATTTGAATCCAAATTCTTTTTTTATATATACAGTATAGTGTTCCGATTAGGATTTCCTTAATTACAATTGCACCTGTATTGTCAAACTTCAATCTAATATTAAAATACCACTGCAGCCCTTGATCTCTGGCCTTCCTGACAAAATGCACAAGGACATGCTTAGAACAGCACACCCTGCCCCCACAATCCTTTTGGGCATCAGGGACTGGTTCTGTGGAGAAAGGCTTTTCCGAAGACCTGAGGGGGGAGTGGTTTCACATGTTGCCTGCACCCCATGCATGCACGGCCCAGTTTCTGGCTCTTAAGATTTCCATGACAGTTCTGTATGTAAACCAAAAATGGTTATTTCTTAATATTCAGAATATTGTCTATTTCCTCCCTCAGTGAATCACATGGAGGAAAATATGCCAGAAGTATTTCAGCCAAAATGATGGCTGAAGTGAACAAAAATTTGAAGTCAAAATTCAGATGCCTTCATGCCAGGGTTTTTGATGTTTCCCTCCACGTGTGTCTCCTTGACTTGAAGTCAAAAGAGCATTGATGACTATAAGGAGACAGAAAAGTAAACTTAGTGAAAAGAAATTGAATGAGCTGGACATGTTTAATCTCAAGGAAAAAAAAGGTGTTGAGCGGATATGATATCACTCTTCAAATACCTGAATGGATGTCAATTGAAGAATATCATGACCTTTCTTATGAGTTTATGATGCAAAATAGTGGATTTAAATTACAGGAAGGTAGCTTCTGATTGAAGATTAGAAAAAAGCTAAATCACAGATTTTTTAAAAGGTAGGCTCAGAATTGTTCTGTCAGACTTCCTCCCTCCCTCTGACTCTCCTTTCCTCTTGTCTGCAGGAAACAGAATTGGGTATAAATTTCAGTGGATCCTTGGAAATATAATTAATTTTGAATCCAGTTCCTAAATATTATTGGAAGTGAAAATACTACATAAAAGATTACAGTGTGGTTATTTGTTATCTTTTATTCAGCTCAGTTTATTTAAGTTGATGTTTGACCAGCAGACAATATAAAGTAGGCAATACAAAATTAACTCTGTAATTTTTTAATTTGTAATGATAGATTTTAATAGTCTTACATAAATTTACATATATATAGTTTATAATCTATAAACTAAAAACTACAAAACTACGGTATATGTAAATGCTTATTGTATGTGTGAAATCTATATTTTAAGTCTTAAATATAAAACAACATAGTTAAAACTATACATGAATATCTTCTCCATTCTAACAGCTATGAGTTATTTTACTTTTTTTCTGAAGCAACTTGTCATGATTAAAAATACCTGGGCTTAGGTCTAACCATAGGACTGGGATAATACCTAATAGAATTAAAAATAACTGCTACCGTGCTTCCCCAAAAGTAAGGCCTACCCCAAAAATAAGCCCTAGCTTGATTTTTGGGGTTGGGCCTAATATAAGCAACAGATGAATAAAAGTAGTGAATATCTCTGCTGTATGTATTATGGAATTGGAAAGACCTGAAGGATCTTTGTGTTTGTTCCTTGTTGACATGGACTTGTTGGCATATAATCAGTGCTTTTTTTGTAAAAAAAAATGCCAGAACTCATATCTTGTTAATCTTTTATCAAAAAAATATATATATTCAGTTCTTAACATAAATTTAATTTATTGTATTTATTGTATTTAAGGCAAATGTTCATAGTAAATTCTAAAGTTTTGTCCAATTCTCATCTGTCAAATCTTGACTCATTTCCTTGCTGTTAGTATCTATGGCCGAATGTCATCCTCTGAGTAACCACAGATCAACGTACTTTGAAGGATTAAAAAGTCTCAAAGGTGGTCTGACAAGTGCTAAAATTGTCTTAGTCTTCAACAAAGCTCTTGTTGGGGTGGCAATTAGATTCATCTGTGAAAACCCACATTCACATTCACTTGAAGAAATGGGAATGGTATGCAGAGTCCGTAACAAATGCAACAGTTTTTCTGCATATGTCTTTTCGAGAATGTATTCACGGAATCCACGAATCATTTCTCTTTCATTTAGTTGCAGTCTGATTGACAAGTTTCTAATTTCTACTTCTCCAAATGACAGTTGAGTATTAACATCTTCAGGCCAATGTCTTTGATCAAGTATGCGAGACCAATACACCAACTCATCGTCTTTGCTATCAAGCAATCTTTTTTCAATTGACTCTTTCAATTTTGTATAAAATGTAGTTATGTCAACGGGAGGATCCTTTCTTGAATCTTTTTTGTGAAGAAAAATGAAAGTGAAGATCATGTACAGCAGCAACAGTGCATTTATAACAGGTCCCAAAGTTCTGTCTTCTTTCTTCAAAAACTTGTACCAGTATTTTTATTTTCTTGTTTGCCTTTACAGGTCCATGTTGCGGTCCTGTAGGTCCAAACTTAATTCTGATAATTCTTGGAGAGCATCACATATCAATCCTAGGTCCAATAAAAATTCTGTAGATGTGATTTTTCTTTTCAAGCCATCATAAGTGCATTTATTATTTTTATCTCTTGTAGGATCATGCATTGCTTCTTCAAAATGATACACAAGGGATTCAAAATTATTCCACACTGCCAAAACTATACGCAAACTAGATGACATCCATCGGCAACTTAAAATTCTTCAAATTTTTAGCAGCTCAGCCCACAGTAATTCTGCACATATATGCAACTCTCTACTATTCTTCACTAATGATTTTTTTTAAATAAAGAAATTATTTACCTTCTGCACATAGTCAATCACTGTACACACACCCACACACGTCATACAACACGCCTTGCCAACCCAACAAGGTTTACCTTTGTAGTTGAAAAAAAAACCTTCAATTTTTACTGTATCTAAAAGACTAGGATTTTGTTCAAGGTAAGTTAATACTATTAATGTTACCATGCACTGCATGGCTTTAAATTACAAGAAGGCATTTTATTAATCTTTTGGGACATTTACCACTGGCATACCCATTTAGTTTAATGAGCGGAAATGTCAGTTTTCTATGTGGAATAAAATTGGCCCAATAAAATGAATTTGGTTGCTTGTAAAAGATTGAATTATTTTAAGAAGTTGTCAAACAAGCTGGAAAAATTTACATTTGGAGTTTAATATGGATATTGACTTGAACAAATTATAGTTGAAACTTTGTCAGTGAACAGATTACTTTTAATTTACCTTTAAGTTAAACCCAATTTAATAAATAGATCTGATTAAACCTCATACTGTAAGTGTACCTTTACATCTGACCAGTTCATAATTAATATATATTATTATTTAATAATAATACCTCCGAATCACATTGGCTTTATTCTTATTCTTCCCCTCTGCGGTTTGAATATAAAGTATAAAAGACTAAAAAGAGATTTTCGTAGACATACCAGCCTTTGAACTACCCAAGGAATCGAAACAGCAAAGTTTCACTGTCGGGCAAGCTTCCATGCCAGCCGCCTTTATTTCCTCTCGCTTTCCCCTCTTTTTAACCTCACATCCCACCTTCTGTAAAGAAAGGCAAAAGCTCATTCACCCTCTCATGAAAGATGGTGTCCATGTTTATATGTCTCTCACCACCACCATTGGCATCCACACCACTGGTCTGACCCAGCCAATCAAGCCACGCTCTGCCTGTGGTGCTCCGGCACCCCATGGCTCCTCCTAGAGGAGGCAGACAGCATCGGAGGACACCCCGCTCGGGCAGGCTTGCACCATACAACCAGCGGGGCATTTTCAAAAGCAAACAAGGATAGGAAGGGTAACAATAGGAAAATAACGTAACTCTGGAAAATCCATTGAAAAAAGGTGTTGGAACACTGTTCTGGTGGGTTCTATGACAAAAAAAGCCCTGCATATAATTAATCAACTAGTCAATATATAATGGAGAGCATATTCCACAGAGACTACTGGGTCATCAACATGCAGATACAAGCCATCCATTTCAAAGGATCCATTATATACTGCTCAAAAAAATAAAGGGAACACTTAAGCAACACAATGTACTGTATTTAATAGTAGGATGTCTTATCTTGTGTTCCCTTTATTTTTTGAGCAGTATATTTTCCTTCTAGCACAGCTGAGGGGGAGGCATTGAAATGTGCCAAGATATCTTCTATATTTGGCATTTCTAACCATGCTAGATGGAAAATAGATACAATCCTAGTTACATAACAGGACAGTTTGAAACTCTGTCCAGGCCAAATTTCTATAATATGTAAATTATATGTTGTCTTAGCTTGGTCATTTTCCTTTGAGAATAAATAAGTGGAGGACAGCCTCATTATAACTATTTAGTACAGTTTTTTTCCATGAAGATAGTATTATAAATTCAAAATATTAAATTTGTTTAGAAATTCAGCTAGGTGGATTACATTTTTAAGTGGGGCTGGACTTGATCTTAACACATCTCTTAGCATTTCAACTTCTTTCCTATTGACTATTGTTTGACTTCATAATTTTTTTCATTTCTTTCTCATCTCCCTTCTAACTCTTGCTGCCCCTGGTCAAGTTGTGTTACTAATATATAGCAATGGTATACTTGGAAACACATTTGTTCTTCCCTTTCCTTTTCCTCCTTTCTATTTTTTTCTGCAATATTATTAAAACTGCTCCATCAACTGGCTGTAATGGGAACATCTGTATTTTCTCTTTTGCCGGTATTCATGACATGACATAATGCCTGCCCTCACTAAGATGCTATAACACCAAGATAATTGAAACATAACTCACTGTAAATTACAGAGTGCTGTTCAAGGCAAGGGCCCAGCCATGCTTTCTAACATATATTCCTTTAAAGGGAGATGCATAGAGAAAACAAAGCCATTTAAAGTCCAGGGCAAACATGGGAGTGGAACAGGATGAATGAGCACTGAAATCCATACAGAGAGCTACAGCTACAGACAACACCCCAAAATAGCCTTAGTTGGAAAGTGATACCCAGTAGAGATGTGATCATATAGTTCATCATTCTTAAGCAGTTAGCAAAAAATGTGTAATGGTATGTAAAAATGATTTTGGGAAATTAGCCCCATGGACACTGCCTAGGGAATGGTTAGATAAAAGACAACATAATCTGCAGTTGGATAGTGGGTAGGGCAAGAGACTCAGAAAAGACCCTCTCTAATTTCTTTGGGTGTAAAAGTAGACAGCAAAATTGTACTTTCAGACTTGCAAAATTCACTTAATGCAGCCTTACAATAAAGTAGATTTAGCTCATGTGGTCATGTTTCCTCTCTGATCCACCTGCTAAGGCTGACAAGATAAAATATTTGTCCTAATTGCAGGACTTCGTAAGCAGTCATCCCAAAGAGACCAGGCAGATCTCCACATTTTTTATTCTCCCTTTTCCTTAGCAGGGAGGGATTATTGATTCTGAGATAACAGATGTGAGAAACTATGTTATATATCTATATATACTCATAATACTTAAAAATATTTATACCCTGATCTTTAATTAGCCTGGAAGTAATAATTACTGGACTTTAGTAGCGATTAGAAAAATTACACTAATGAGGTAATTCAAAGATTTTTTAAAAAAATAATTTTGAAAATGAAGACCTAGTGTGAATGAGTGAGAAACACATTAGAACAGAACTAGAATATTATTGGGAAAGGGTAATATGGAATACTCCCACATACCAGAAATACTATATGGGTAATAACTATTGCCTCTACAAGTAGGTTTCCCTTTTTGTACGGAGGAGAAAATCCTAAAACAATTAAAAAAATGTTTTGTAGAATACTTGCCTAATCTGACAGTCAGATATTTCCCTATGATATATGAGAATTGATCCAACTATCTGTTTTAGGGGGAAAGTGTTATGAAGATTGGGATAGAAGTTCTCCAACAATAACTTAAACCTAGAGACTTCTTCAAGACTTTATGTCTTTTAGACTAGCAATCTATGATGAAGAAAATATTTTGAACTTTTTCCTCACTCCCCCTCGTGTTTGCAATGATAAAATATGTTAGAAACATACTGTGAAAAATGTATACATTCATAAATATGGTGCAGTGAATTCAGCAAGATAAGTGGGCCTGGGACAAGCAGCCTTTCCCTTTTTTCTGTCTATATGGATATAAATGTTTATGTGTGTATGTACATATATAAAAGGTAAAGGCTTCCCCTATCTAGTTGTGTCTGACTCTAGGGGGTAGTGCTCATTTCCATGTCTTAGCTGAGGGACCCTGCATTGTCCAAGATATTTCCATGGTCATATGGCCAGCATGACTATATGCCAAAGCACATGGAACACTGTTACCTTCCCACTGAAGTGGGTACTTGCATACTTGCATTTGTATGCTTTAGAACTGCATATTACATATACATATAAAATAAATGAAAGAGTTGATAGAAACACTGCATGATTCCCAGGACATATTGGGGGAAATCCAAGACATTCATAACCTAGTCAGCATTGAGGCTAAGCCTTTAAAAAAAACTTTAAAAATTAATTTGCTTTTTGACAGCTAGATAAATGTGCTCATGGGCATATGCCATCTGCTGGATAGATCAACTAAGGATTGGAGACTGCAGGTGACACATGTTTCTGAAACTATTTCTGCAGGTCAGGGAATGAATTAGGAGGTGGGGTTAGGGAGCAGGCGTTAGTTTTCTGATGAATGGGATAAATCCAGAACTGTTCAATAGACTACATTCTGTGGTAAAAAAATAAAGTATTTCAGAAACTTATACTGCACAAAATAATATGTCAGTCTAAGAATATGCTGCACAATAGAAATATGTTTTCATGAATAATAGCCTTATAAAACATAGGCAATTTCTTCCATACGTGTTACTTTATCGATCTTCTCAATTTGCAGCACTACTATTTACTCCTTATTTCTGGTATTCCCATGTTGGGTATGTATCAATTTTGTCAATCTCTTTGGAAGACAGATTTTTATTATTAGAAGAATTGCCATAAATTATACACATATCTAATGTCATTTCATATAAGAAAGATGGCACTGTAAAACAATTCGTACTTCATTTTCAATTATATCAGACTGGGCAATGGAATTATCCCAATGAGATGGGTGTTTTCTCTTGGAGCTGTATAAATTTTGCCTGAAGCTTTTGATTTTAACTCATGACTTTTACTTTTCTATCATATCTATATTTCTTTATTTATAAATTAAATTGATGAATTGTACATATAAACATCTGCTTTCTGTTTATAGTGCATTTTTCTATAAATTATACTTGAATATCTTTGTAAACATAATTACTTTTAACCCAAGGGATATTTGTTATAAATTTGTAGGTTTCATGCTGGGCTTCCTTGAATGGTCTTCAGTTTAATTCTAATTCTTGTTGTTTGTTTGGTATATTCCTGCAGTAGTCTTGTAAACCTCCACAGTTTTTATCTTCATTGTCTTATCCAACTCAGCTGACAATGGATTTTGAAGTACTCTGTGAATCACTGGCTGTTCCAGATTTTTTTTTTACAAAAATGGACATAAACGGAAACAGCCAGTGATTTTACAATTATGTAGATATGCAGTGCTTTTTTTGTAAAAGAAAAAGGTGCCGGAACTCACACATGTCATACAAACCACCTTGCCTACCCTACAAGGTTCCATCCAAAAAAGGTGCCGGAACTCCATTCTGAGCGTTCTATGAGAAAAAAAGCCCTGTAGATATGTAAGAATAGTCCAATGAACATCAGTTTGAAAATCCAGATTCAGCAGGAAAAAGTAAGACTACACTCAAAAGCATGTCTGGAATGTAAAACAATTGTTATAAAGAAATGAAACATTTTTCTTCCTTTAAAACATTTAAAGGTTTCAGTTTCAAAATATTCCCTTTCATCCTAAGAAATTCTTGATAAGTAATCACATCTTGTTTCTGCTCCGCATTTATATTTCCTATTGCATGTCTAGGTATTACCCATATAGGTATTTTATTATTTAATATATATTGGTACTTTTTCCAAACTCGGAACAAAGCGTTCCTTAAAATATGAGTCTTAAAAATATTATCCACCTTTTTGTCATAAAATAAATACGCATGCCATCCATACAATAAATCATACCCCTCAATATTCAATATTCTTTCATCCATTAAATTGAACCAATCACTAATTGTTGATAACACAACTGCATCATAATATAATCTCAAATTGGGCATCTTCAAACCCCCTCTCTCACGTGCATCTTGCATTATTTTAAGCTTTACTCTCGGTCTTTTCCCTGCCCAGATAAATTTGTTAATACCTTTTTGCCATTCATTTAAATTTGCATCTTTCTTAAGTATTGGTATCATTTGGAACAAAAATAAAATTTTTAGTAAGACATTCATCTTCACAGCTGCTATTCTCCCCAACCAAGACAATTGTAATTTTTTCCAACTATCAATCTCCTTTTGTACTTTTTGCCATAACAATTCATAATTGTTTTTATATAATTTCACATTCGATGCTGTGATGTATACCCCCAAGTATTTAACCTTTTTTACTATTTCAAATCCTGTTGATTTTTCTAATGCTTCTCTTTGTTTTATAGTCATATTTTTTGTTAATATTTTAGTTTTTTGCTTATTAACTTTAAATCCAGAAACTTGTCCATATTGTATTATCACATCTAGTAATTCTAAAACTGATTGAGTAGGTTGACTTTACAAAGTAACAACCAAGTTATCTGCAAACGCTTTCAATCTATAATCTTGATGCCTAATTTTAATTCCCTTTATCTTATTTGATTCATGTATTTTAATCAATAATATTTCCAGTGTTAGAACAAACAACAATGGTGATAAAGGGCATCCCTGCCTTGTTCCTTTTTCAATTTTACAAATTTCTGTTAAATTACCATTAACAATTATTTGTGCCATTTGCTTTTGATATATTGCTTTAATAGCCTGTAAAAAATAATCCCCAAATTCCATCTTTTCTATTACTTTCAATAAAAATTGCCAATTCAATTGATCAAAAGCCTTCTCTGCATCTAAAAATATCAATGCAGCAGAGACTTGGTTGTTTCTTTCCAAATATTACAATAAGTTAACAATTTGTCTTACATTATACTTCATTTGTCTACCAGTTATAAACCCCGACTGATCATTATGTATCACTTTTTGCATTATATTCATTATTCTATTTGCCAATACTTTAGCAAATATCTTATAATCAGTGTTTAAAAGAGATATTGATCTATAATTCTTTGGTTGACTAAGATCTTGATCCTCCTTTGGAATCAATGTTATGAAAGCTGTTCTCCATGATGGGGGCACTACTCCCCCAAGTTGAATTGTTCTAAATAAGCCCTTCAAAGGCTTCACCATTTCTGACTGCAAATTTTTATAATAACTAGCTGTCAATCCATCTGTCCTTGGTGATTTACCCATTTTCAATTGTTTAATTGCTAAAACAATCTCTTCAGAAGTTATTAACTGATTCATTTGAATTGTATCACTTGCATATAATTTAGAATAAAATTCTGAAAATACCTTTCTGATAATATCTTGTTGATAAACCTTTTTACCTTTATATTCTATTTTCTCTATCGTCTGGACGTAGCTGAAATGGCAAAAGTTTCAGCATATTTGAAAGAACAGTCACAAGAAAAATATATTTTGGAATGGAAAAGATGGATTGATTATATTCAGAACAAATATGGGACTAAAAAGTTTCAAATAGCATATAAATAATTTTTACAATTATAGAAGTGTTATTATAATTACTTTAGTTTAGTTATAAGGGAGTTAAAGGGTGGAAGGTTTGTTAACGTTGTAATAGATATTTAGCATATGTTTGCATAAGATTGCTATATGTAATACCCTGTATTCTGCTTTGGGAAGTCGGGGGGGAGGAAAGGGGGGAAGGGTTGATGGGGAGGGAGGGTTTATTATTAAAAAAAATTGTAAAACTTTTCAATAAAAAAAAGAAATGAAACGCCAGTAAAATAGAGCCAAAGATTGCCTTACTAGTCAAGCAAACTTCTTTTACCCTTCTTCCACCATAGAAGAACTCAACATAATCTTCCAAGATTATAATTCATTATTAAGTAGAATTATTATTTTTATAATAGTGATGATAATTGTGCCAACAAGTTAGCATTAACTTGTAGTGACAACTTAGTTTTCTCCAGGATGGTCTGTATGGAACTTGGTCCTTCATATTTTCCAAAGGTGCACTGATTACTGAGTCCATCCACTTTTATGTTGGTTGACTTCATTTCTTTCCTTCCATTCTTCTAAGCATTATAGTATTGTCAAGAGCAAGGATCCCCAACTCCTGGGCTGTGCAAGTTTGAACATCTGGCATCTTTCCTTGATGATTTTAAGCATTATTTTGTTTCTGTGTGAAAATACGGATATTGTACAATAGTTTTTCACAATCCTTTAGTCACATTTTTGATATGGTATATAGACTGACCTTTTCTGTTGGTTGTCTTTTGTGTCCTTCTCCAGAATTTCCAGCAACGTTGGTTAGAACCTATTGTGTTCCATTAGAAGAGAAGAATTTTTTTCTGTCATTAGTCAAATTTCTTACTTGGTAATGATTAATGTTGTTGTTGTTGTTAGCTGCGAAGTCATGTCCGACCCATCGCGACCCTATGGACAACATTCCTCCAGGCCTTCCTGTCCTCTACCATCTTCTGGAGTCCATTTAAGCTCACGCCTACTGCTTCAGTGACTCCATCCAGCCACCTCATTCTCTGTCGTCCCCTTCTTCTATTGCCCTCAATCTTTCTCAGCATTAGGCTCTTCTCCAGTGAGTCCTTCCTTCTCATTAGGTGGCCAAAGTATTTGAGTTTTAGCTTCAGGATCTGGCCTTCTAAAGAGCAGTCAGGGTTGATCTCCTCTAGGACTGACCGGTTTGATCGCCTTGCAGTCCAAGGGACTTGCAGGAGTCTTCTCCAGCACCAGAGTTCAAAGGCCTCAATTCTTTGGCGCTCAGCCTTTCTTATGGTCCAACTTTCACTGCCATACATTGCAACTGGGAAGACCATAGCCTTGACTATACGCACTTTTGTTGACAGGGTGATGTCTCTGCTTTTTAGTGTGCTATCTAGATTTGCCATGGCTTTCCTCCCCAGGAGCAAGCGTCTTTTAATTTCTTGGCTACAGTCCCCATCTGCAGTGATCTTGGAGCCCAGGAAAATAAAATCTGTCACTACTTCCATTTCTTCCCCATCTATTTGCCAGGAATTGAGAGGGCCAGATGCCATGATCTTGGTTTTCTTAATGTTAAGTTTCAACCCAAGTTTTGCACTCTCCTTCTTCACCCGCAACAAGAGGCTCTTTAGTTCTTCTTCACTTTCTGCCATTAGAGTGATTAATGTACTGAACTAAATTTATCTTCTAGAAGTTCTTGTAAATAGGGAATATCTTCTAAGGTATCTTGGAAGGAATATTTTTTCTGTACCTTATATGTTGGCCACTCCATTATACAATATGTTGTGACTTCCAATATATTAGACCCCTGCCAACTATTAAGCTCCTAACTAACTCCATGCTAGTTGAATGCTCCAGGAAATAGACAGGTCTTCATGGCCTTCTAGAAAGCTAAAAGGGTAGATACCTTTTGAATAGCAGGTGAAAAGATATTCTAAAGGCTGGGCCCTCTACAGAAAAGGCAAACATTT
This sequence comes from Vipera ursinii, assembly GCF_947247035.1. Classification (NCBI taxonomy): domain Eukaryota; kingdom Metazoa; phylum Chordata; class Lepidosauria; order Squamata; family Viperidae; genus Vipera; species Vipera ursinii. The sequence goes on from NC_139514.1 coordinate 27,075,489, forward strand.
AAGGTCTCACTTGGTGTTAATACAGTAATTTAGGGACCTGAAGCACACCCATTCTCTGCAATGGTGAAGTGGTATAGCATATAAGTGGGTCCTGTGGCATGAAGGGCTTTAAAGATGAATATCCATATCTTTAATTGCACCTGGATAACAATGGGAAGCTAGGGTAGCATATGCAAGGTTAGTATAACATGGATGAACCACAGAGAACCCACAATTGCATATGCTAGTGCATTCTGGAGCAGTTGCAGCTTTCATATAGTTTTCCAAGGCCTTTTATACATTGTGGGCAATAATTCAAATGAGAAATGACTAAAATATGAATGACTATTTACAAATTGGTAAAAATGATGCATAAGATGAATTTATGCAAATCCTATCCACACCTTGGTTATGGGTTACCACTTGCTTTTTTAGCAGGAGATGTGAGTCCAGAAAGACTCCAATATTGTGTACCAGCTCTATCTGGGGGAGTGATACTCCATAAGAATCAAAGCTGTTATCCTTACTGGGGCCAAAATCCCACTATTCCTTCTTGCTAAAGTTGAGTTATAGTTGACTTCTCCCTATCCTGGGGCTTCCCTTTTTCCTATGTGTTTTCCATCTCCAATGCTTTTATAGGAGCTATTATAACTTTTGCCTCTTCTAATACATTCTAACAGTCTCTTCTAACACATTAAAAAACCCCACCCACATTTCATTAAATGCCAAGGGAAGACATCATGAGGACTTTCTTCCCTTTTCTGTTTTTAAGAATGTGAAGGATGGGCAACCAGGAATGCTTAAAAGAAGGTGAAGTAAACCCTTACACTAACAATAAAGTAAGCCAAATATATATATAAGAAAATTCAAGAGGGAATCTCTGTCTTAGTATTTGCTTGAATTGTCTTGGTTGTCTTCTTAGAGATACATATGCACATTAAAAAGATACACTGTTTAGCCTCAGGCTCAAGTGAGTTCAGAGCTGACATTGTAGTATTTACAGAATGTTGTCAGAATAAGCCACCCTAGTTATTGGGTGGGAAATAAATAATAAAATAAAATAAAAATAAATAAAATAATAAAATAAGATAAAATAAAATAATGTAAAGTACATTTTGAAAAGAGTAGTTAGGTTCATAAAACATGTTTAATTTTGATACTGAATTAATCCATTCTCTGTGTTTGCATAACACACTGAAGTATAAATTAATCAGAGAGATGGGTTTAGAAAACATAAAGTCAAAGGTTCAAACTAACTGAGGTTAGCAGTTTGTATGAAGTATTATGTGGAGAAAATATATTCCACCATAAGAGACTGTTGCTCTCATTGAGACAGTTTCTTAATTTCTTCTTGATTAGAAATTGGAAAACTTTATTGACCTCATGGTAAAGTCACTTTTTGATTTGATGGATAAACACAGGCAGCAGTATGAGATTGACTATGGTTAGACCTCTTCCTTGCTGTTGTGTATGTTGAAGCATAACAGTTAAATTGGCAGCATGGTGGTTTATCATGCAATGTATCAATTTAGCCATGGAGATAAACGATGGAGGACAAAATGTGATGGATACAGTTATAGAATGAGGGTTTTCTTAATATTAACTCAGTAAAAATGAATGAGCTTTATAGAAAATTTTTCATAAATGAAAAGATATTAAAATCATCCTGATGAAGGAACTCTCAAAAGATGTGTCTCCGTTATTTGAAAATACAACACTGAGTGCATAAAAAATCTTCCAGTCTCTGTTTTTTGCCTTCTTACAATATGCAACTTCAAGAGTAAGCTTTTTGGTGTTTAATGAAACATAATCTAGGTTGGATGGGCAACCAGATACTGACAAGAGCAAAATGTGATTATACCTCTTAGATGTGAAGTAAAGATCAAATGTGACTCTGACAGATCTAATTATCTAATGTCCTCTTTTATCATGAGAATATGTACAGAAAAAGAGGTACATGATAGATAAATGATATAAATTCTTCTGTCTGTTACTTGGTCTTCTTGTCGCAGCTCATATTGTACAATGGCAAAGATTTCTGACTTTCCTCACATTTCTCTTGAGTCTTGCCATAACAGATGGCTTTCTCGGATTCCTGCTGTATATCCCTTCAAATGCATTCCATCAACAGTGCCAATTTGTATGAGAGTTTGCTTTTCTCTCCTTTCCTCCATCTCCCCTTCCCTTCCCTTCCCATCCCCATCCCCATCCCCATCCCCATCCCATTCCATCCCATCTACCTCAACTAATGACTCTGGGCAGTATAATTCAGGAAATATATCATGATTAAAAATAAAAAAAATCCTCAGATAGTCAACAAAGAATTGTTTCCGGTTGATGGAAAATAATATATTCTTTTAATTACTATTGGCCATTAATTGTGAATTGGGTATCTTCTTTTTCTGAACATTTAAAAAAAAGATATTTCTGAAAATTGAGTGAAAATTATAGAATAGTTGCTTTTATTGATAGGCAAATTGCTGGTGGTGGTGGTGATTTAAATTTAATAATTTGAATGCATGAGGAATTCTTTTTAGTGGTTTTACCACTTTCATTTCTCCTGCATTGTACGTTAGAAGAGGGTTTCTTTTGGTAGCTTGAAGGTGTGTGGATTTCAACTCTTCAAATTAAAAACATAAATAAAATTTGTCAGTGATGTATAAAATGGACAAAATGTTCACAAATTTGCCTAGTTTGAATGTAAAAGTAAAAGCCCTATTTATGTTTAAAAATAGATAGAAATTTGTAAAATTGTATGCTTCACTTATCTACAAAATAAACAAATCAAAATTCTGAATCCACTAGATATATGGTATATGGCCACAGCATTAATGTTAAAGTTATACCTGTCCCATATAGCTGTTAAGTATGAGAAACACATCAAAGAAAAAAAATAAAGTGCAAAAACCCTAACGTGGTTGCTATTTAACACCATTAACATAGCAGTAATTACACTTAGGAACAATACAGATTTTTGTCTGGAAAGACCAATATCTCAGTTTTACTGATTCTTAATTAATTTTTTTTTAAATTTAAGTTCAGTGTTGATGATTGGAATTTATGAATATTTTATAGATAATTAAAATAGCATTATTAAATTCTCTGTACATTTGTTTGCCAAAATCTAACTAATAAATCTCTATTTTAAAAAGTATAATTTTCAGTCACAATCATTAATATTATGTTTTCTTAAAATTGCACATTCATTATTTTTCCACCAGAATTTAAATATTTACATTTGCTTCAGCTCTAGATATCACATATTGATGATAGGAAGAAAGAAACAAAATGAAACAACCAAATGAATGAAAACTGGTTAATTCAAAGGAAGAAAAATTGTGAATGAAATAATGTGCAAATGAAAGCATTTATCTGTTCACTTCTACTAATCTAATTTGTCTGCTGCTGCTACTGAAGGAAAGATACATTCCTTGCCTTTCATTTTGTCCCTATTATATTGTCTTCTTACAGTCAGGATGAGGTCGATATCTAGGTTTATGCTGACAAGACATCTTTTTAATTGGATGAATAGGCAAAATCCTTCTCCAAATCATTCCAGCATGATTTTAATAGTTGGAAGTGATAACTTTTGGATAATAAATTGATATTCAACCTTAAAGAGATGCAGGCTGTGTTCTATGAAACAGATGGCAAATTGAAATGATGAAAGCTTGCCTCTTCACTTATTCCATGCTATGATTTGAAAAACTCTCATGAGAAACTTCAGATTTATACCCAGAAAATCAGGATCTTTAAAAGGACAAGGCATTATAATTTACATATTGTACCACATATGTGTGGATGAGTGAGTTGGAAAAAAAGGAAATTGGATTAAAATCATTATTATTAATTATACTGGTGAACTGTTACATAAATTTGTTCTATTTTGAATTTAACAAATGCCAGATACATGAAAGGATTAAAATACTGGGTTTTACACACTGTTCACAAATTTTCTGTTTAGTAGCCTTGAATGGCAAAAATGATGGGTTAGCCAAGCACCCCGATACTCCCATATTACACCCCTCCTGCGTGAGCTGCATTGGCTACCGGTTGCCCTCCGGGTGAGATTTAAGGTGCTGGTAGTTACCTTTAAAGTCCTACATGGCTTAGGCCCGGGATACTTGCAGGAACATCTGTGCTTTGAAGGAGCAGGCAGAACAGCAGGCTTAAACAGAATTCAACTTTATTCTGAACCAGGCAAAGAACAAGTAAACAGCGCTCCTATTTATACTTACAGCTGTCAGATATGTAACCAATTGGGGCTGTGCCGGTTTGCCACTTGTTTGTCTTAGCCAATCGGTGTCGGGCCGGTTTGACAGCTCGGAGCTGTCAAACTGGTGGCGCGTGCGCGGTAGCCAGTGACTTTGACAGCCGAGAGCTGTCAGCCGGCTTGCCCTTGCGTGGTTAATCTCCGGCAGCTTTTGACAGCTGTCAAAAGCTGCCGCGGCTTTTACCTCAGCCCCGTTAACTATATTAATGACTTGTGTGAATAAAACATGTAAATACATAACAATCTGCTGCCGGGAACGAATTCCCATCGCCCAGTACGCTCACACACAGAAGGCTTCCTCAGGGTACCGTCAGCTAGGCAATGTCGGCTGGTGACCCCCAGGGGGAGGGCCTTCTCTGTGGGAGCACCAGTCCTATGGAATCAGCTCCCCCCTGAGCTTCGGATGGCCCAAAATCTCCAGTCCTTTCGCCGCGGCCTCAAAACACTCCTTTTCCACCTGGCTGACCTGGACTGACAGGCATTTTAATTATATTTACAATTTTTAATTTATTTTTAATTTTTAATTTTAATTTATTGCACAGATGATTTTAATTTTATTTTTATCTTAATTTCTGTACTTATTATATGTTTTGTTGTTAGTCGCCCTGAGTCCTTTGGGAGATAGGGCGGGATATAAATCCCATTAATAAATAAATAATAAATAAATAAAGTGGGCTAATCAATGTTCTTTAATATTGTTGGCACCATCCTCCTTTGCCCCCACGACAGATAAAATATTGTCAGGGTACAATGGAGCAGGGTAGCAGATTCATTAAAAATCATTGTATAAGGAAAAGAACAAATGGTTCTAATTTATCTCAGAATTATCTTTTCTGCCATCATCATTATTGTGGGACAGCTGATGATCTGCTTGCATATGATTGTGAAAAGTACCTGTAGATCTCTGTTCTGAAATCAACAGTGAAACTAATTTGAATAAAAGCAAATATCCTGTGCCAATATGGCTTTGATATATGCATCAGGCAGGTAAATATGGAACTGTGCTCCTGATGGATTTCTTTTTTTAATTTTTCAAATGTACAAATCTAAATAATATCAAGTCAAGTGTACTCTGATTAACATTGAAGTCCAATGTTGAAGTCTTAAAGTCCATACTTAGGTGATCTACTCCATTAATTAGATGAGACAGTCAACATTGTCAGTAGATCTGAATAACAAATAAGAATGTCTTACAATCAAAACTGTGGTTTTGATGTAATAGAAGATAATCTGATTGTAAGTACTACAGACTTTTGAACTACTACAGACTTTTGAAGATGAACTGTTACAGACTTTTCAGAAAGTGTTGGATTCCATTTTGGAAAGAGGAAGAATGTCTGAAAGCTGTATAGGTCCAAATATATCATTTTGACACAAAGAAAGCAGGATCCAACTTTAGCCAAAAAATATTGACCAAAGTCTTATCAAATATTAAATATAAAATATTTACTTATGATTTTAGCTGAAAAAATGAAGTGTCCTCCAGGACTAAATGTGAAAAACAAGATGACTTTTTTTGCATAAAAGATAGTTAAGAAGTAATATCTTAAATTATTTGGAACATCATAATAAAAACAAGCTGTGTTGATCGTTCTGGATTCAGAGACAGCTTTTGACAATTTGAATTGGGATTTCCAATTTAAACTTCTGGAAAATAAGGAATTGGGAGAAAACTTAATTAAAAATGAAATTCATGTATACATAATAAACAGCCTAAATAATAGTTAATGGAAAATTGATAAAACCCTGTAGAATACAAAAAAGGACATGTCAAGGATATCCATTTTTTGCCACTACTATTCATTTTGGCTCCTGAAGTTTTGAACAGAGGCACAAGACAAATAAAGTATTTGGACATTATTATGACTAACTTGAATTGTATATTGTTTCAAAATAATTATGTTAAGGTAGAGAACAAAATTAATAAGGACTTATTAAGATGGAAAAGCTTTAATTATGATTGTTTTCAACAATTTCTGCAACAAAATGAATGTATTATTTAGAATGTTGTTTTTATTTCAAATAATGCCTGTTTAGAAAAAAGTGATATATATTTCAAACAGTGGCAAAGAGATCTATTTAGGTTTATATGACAAGAAATAAATCAAGGGTTAAATTCTTCAAGTTCCAAAAGAAAGAGGAGGATTATGATTGCTAGATTTTAAGCTGTATTTTGCAGCCTGCTGTTTGGTTTGGATGAAAAACTGCATGTTGCTGAGAAATATGTGAATGTTAGAATTAGAAAAAAATAACCTGTGGTTTGGTTGGCATGCCTCTTTATGGTACGATAAAGTTAAAGTTGATGTAGATTTTAAAAAACCATTTTGTGAGAAGTGCCATATTAAAAATATGGCTTAAATACAAACCCAAGCTATTTCCAAGAATACCTTTTCTGGTCTCAGAAAAAAATATACAGAAAGTAAATAGCAAGCAAGAATCAGTTAACATACAAACATTTGTTAGCACAGGAACATGGAGAACCTATGATGAAGTCAGGAGAACAACTCACTGCAGAGGGATATAGTTTTCCAAGTTTTTCATATGCACAAAAGAGTACTACAATGATGCAATGTGACCTGGTTACATTGAATCATTAATTAATTAATTAATTAAATCTATTTGCCACTCATCTTGTATCCAATGATTCTGGGCAGTTTACAGCATAAAAACATTAAAGCATAAAAAACATTAAAATCAATAAACATAAAACACAGCAGATAAAATCATTAATAAATACAAACTATTAAAGCCAGATGGGAAAAAGAGGGGGCAGGACATATGGGGTATGGGGAGGTGTGATTAAGTTTTAATTAATTTGAAATTGAATAATGTAGAAATGATGAAATACAAATAGAAAATGTTTGCTGAGATATGAAGTGGTAGAAGAAGTTAAAAATGCATGATAAAATGAGCTAAGAATTTTGGTTATAGCATGGACCAATGGAAAGGAATATGGTAAAAGGATTGAAACTTATATTGTGTTATGATTTAAAACAGAATTTTTTTATAAAATGATGTACCATTGGTGTATGGCAGCAAAGGAATTATCTATAATGTATAAAGTGCATTTAGTCAATGCTGGAAATATAAAAGAACATGAAGGGAGATTTTATCATGTATGTGGAAAATTAAAAAAGAAATGAATACAAGTACATATCATGATGCAAAGAATTTTAAATATTAATATTAAGATGAAACCAGAGCATTTTTTACTGGAACTAATGGACAATCAATCAGAAAAGACTTATGGAAAATTAATTTTATACATATTACTGAAGAAAGATTATTCTATGCACAATGACAGAGAAAGACTGAAATACCCACAATGGAGAAATGGATTGTGAAGGTGGCAGAATTAGCAGAAATGACAAAACTGGCTTGCCTGATCAGGGATAAAAAAATAAGTATTTTCATGAAAGATTGGGAACTTTTTATGGACTTTTTGCTGAAAATGGAAAAAAATGAATTTGTGATTATTGGATTTCCTGGTTGATAAAAAAGGGTTGAATATAAGGCAGAAGGGATCTCTATAATGTAATTTGAATGAGAGGGGATATAACAATTTTTTTTGTAGTTGCTGCATATATTGGAAGTCTTTCATCTTTCTTTTTTTCTAACACACACAGATATATGTTCTTCCATATTTAAGTCTAGTAGTACAAACACACACACACACACAAACACACACACACACATACTTAAATATGTAAGGATTTGTAAAAAAAAATAGTGGAGCCATGGTCTTATTAATTCTGTTCATGCCATTAGCCATAAAACAATTATTAAAATAAAAAGAATATTGAATCATAACTCCATTAGGAATACTTTCCATCTTGTCTATATAACTGTCATCTGTATACAGTTCTTATGTTAAGCTGCCAGCCAAAACCGTCTCCATCGGCTCTGAAGCAATCCAAAATCACACACACACTGAGAGAGACAGAAATACAGATATATAATCCACAGGAGAGCTGAAATGAAAGTGATGAAACAACCACTACAAAAAGAAAAGAACATGAACAACCCCCACCAGATGTGCCAGTGACAATATTTGTTTAACAAATATTGGAATGTGCATGTGTTCTGATCTCATGATTAAGTAGTATCAACAATTTAATCACAAGCTCAATAATATTCTCTCCATTGTTTTTGTTTGCCTGGAGATGTAAAGTAGACTTTTCCCCCACCTTGACATTCTTTCTATTCTCTTAGGATTTAACTAGTACACTAACTTTTTGTTCTTTATTGTGCATCAATATATATATTTTTTAAAAAAATAAAATGTTTTGATATGCATATTTTGAGTGGAAATGCAATTGTCAGATAAGGTATCTTAAAACATTTTTCCCTTCAAATATCAAATTTAATAAGAACACAATAATGTTGGTGGATCAAAAGATGTACCTCTGGGTATGTTTTTCAATTCTTTAATTTAACTCTCTGTTAGATTTATTTTGTTTTTATTTATGCATACATACAAGTCTTGTTTGGGATATTATTCCCCATTAATTGTGTTTAATCTTGTCACAAAATTAATTCAAGAGACATAATGAAGCATCATAACAAGCCTCAGAATTAGTCAATTATGCAAGCCAACTTGAGATCTTCAAATGGTATCAGTTCCTCTGTAAAATAGAAATGGGATGGTTGTGATTTGAGTAGTCAGGAGACAAAGAGGAAAACAGAGGAGATGAAAAAATGAAATGAAGGGTTAAGTTGGTGGAAATAACAAGTAAGAAATAAATGTAGATCCATTCTTATGGATCTTTTGGAAGACAGAGACAACAGGGCTAGGGAGGAATATGGAAACAATAGAGAAGATGGAGACAACCCATATTGGATGAATGGGGGATCTGGGGGTTAGCAAAGTATGGTTAACAATGCAAGAATGTGATTTGATTGGATGGGGCTGATATTTTTTAGCCTTTTGGGTAGATGGAGTTATGCTTTATTTTAGTGAATAAAGTGGATCAATAGCACTTCCAAAAAAAAAAGACAATGAGCTATGTATTGTTAATTATTTAGCCATCTGAATTTCTCCAGATGTTGATAATGCTGATTTAATGTTTGCATTGTAGATGTTTTCCTGTAATGACAATCTTATTAAACAATAATTGAGTCAATATCATTGGGTAGTTTAGAATTAATATAAGTAAATAATAAAAAAACATTTCAGCAGCCACAAAAAGAAAGACAGTGACGGGGCAGCTGCGGTCTATGGTTCAGCAATATCTGAAAGAGGACTAATTTCCTGTTCCTGAAATGCACCCTACAGGTAAACTTTCTTAGAGAGCACACCCTCCCCCAACATCATAAGTTATGTAGGTTAAATTATTAACAGGTGTTTATGTTTTATTACATTTCATTTAGTTAACAGATGAAAATTAAATTAGTATATCACTGTTGGCTGATCTGAAGAGTAAGAAAAATTTAGAGAGGTTTGTAAGTTAGGTGGGAAGCAAGACAAACTGACTAATTTTTGAGCCAATTGTCCCTACCCAAATATTCCAGGCAGTTTAATTTCACAGAACACTTAAAGCCTTAAAGTTGCTGTCATCAAATACAATCCAGTTTGAACAACAGGTATAAACAATTTTGGGAGAAATAAATAAAGAACTAAAACTTGAGTTTAAACCACTCCAAATTATCTCATATGTTCCTTAAAACAAAATTGTGCTGCCACCACGTGGCTGTTTTGGGAAATTATACATTATGCTAATTTGGTCATCCAATCCCTTCCCCTTTGTCATGTATTTCCCCTCTTTCTGAGCTAAACTTCCTGCTGCTTCTTTGCTCCGTGCCTGATCTCCTCCATAACTGGCAGATACACGTGCTCCTCCATTTCACGTGTAGACACTGGGAGTTGTAACTGTCTTTTGACCTTGAATACCGTCCATACATCATCTGTCTACACCTTGTCTGCTGTAATCTCATCTGCATGCAAATAAAGGTATTTCTGGATGATCAAGGTATTTCATGAGTTCTGCTATCTGGAAGAGAGCTGTTAACAGTGATAACATTTGCTTATAGAGACCAGCACAGGGGTCTTAACAAAGGGATCAATCACAATACAGCAGTTTGATCCAGAATAGTCAAAAGACAATTAAATTCCTTCTGTCTGCAATCCATATGTGTGCATGTTATCTGCAAGCAAGCTTAGTCAAAGGCATCCTTTGCCATTCAATTTTCTATCCAGCATCTTAAAGTAATTTGGAGATACTTTGAAATGCAAATGAATTTCTGCTCAGATCTACTTTGAATGTTTACAAATATTCCTAATTGCAAAGAGAGACTGTTTGTTTGTAATCTTCAAGCCTTTGTGAAATCGAATGCAGGATCAAAATTTCCCTGTCTGTCTTCTCCAAACTGCCTTTGACAGGGAAGATCAGAGATATCCTGTGTTGCAAACCCAATTGTGTTCAGAGCTGAATTTTACTCAAAAGGGGAGAAAAGTTTGTCAGTTTGCTAAACTCCCTTTAACAGAACGCTGAGAGAAGCAATAAAAGGGCCATAAAACAATTAGTTACCTTGGTAACTAAGACCCTGGTCCACTGCTAAGTGAAAGAGGCCCCTACCCTTGGAATGCAGAAAGTATACAGCAAGCTTGGATTTATGTCAAAGCAGGCAGCAACATCTGGTGGCCAAACTGAAATGTTTATACTGTCTGCAAATTTAAACTGCATGTGAAGCTGTATAGACAGAGAAATATATTGATTCACACTTATGACAAGCCATGAAAACATCTTTATATGGAAAAAAAAACAAGTGATTTAGCTAACAATCCTAAAATATATGTTTTGAATCTCCAGAAGGGAGATTATTCAGCAAGCTTACAGTTAATTTTCCTGCAACTGAATGCCTAAAGCAAAGCAATCCTACCCAGTCCTGCTAGCTCTAAACAAAGGAACAAGGAGCAAATTAACAGGTTTGCTTCCAAACAGCAACCTCTAGTGGTCAACGGGTGAACTTCGTTGAAGTACCCACTTATGCAAGCAGCACCCCGGTGGCTGCTCAGCAAATATAAGGCTTGTCCCCAGACACATGTAGAGTGCCCCCTAGTGGCTAAAGGGTGAACTTCCCTGAAGTCTCTCACAATGCAGAAGGTGTCCCCTGGTGGTCAAAGAGCAAAGTTCACTGAATTAGTTAAAAATACCTAGGAAGTTTTCTGTATCTATCCTAGCCATGGCGGAGTGTCCCATTGATTCAGAAGAGTTAGTTCGACCAGACAACCCTGATTTGTGCAAAGATTCTGCTGTAAAACCCAAGCGTACAATAAAACCTACCCAGAAACTCAGGGAAAATTATGAGCAACTAGAGATGAATTTTCCAGTAATCTGTCAGAACGATGCAACAGAACTGCATACAGCATGTCAGTTATCCAGAATAAAAATAGTCCCTTTGATATCAATGAACCAATAAGAAAAAACAGAGGAACTACCAGAGGACTGGAAAAGAGCTGATGTTGTTCCCATCTTCAAAAAAAAGAGAAAAGTAGATCCAGAAAACTACAGTCCAATCAGCCTGACCTCAATACCTAGGAAGATTCTGGAAAAGATAATCAAACAACGAATCAGCAAACACCTAGAGGCAAACAAAGTCATTACTAAAAGCCAACATGGGTTTGTCAAAAACAGATCATGCCAGACAAATCTTACTGCATTCTTTGACCAAGTGACAAAATTAGTGGACCAGAGGAATGCTGTGGATATAATTTACTTGAACTTCAGTAAGGCATTTGATAAAGTAGATCACAACCTACTACTTGATAAGATAGAAAAATATGGGTTAGACAGCATCACCACCAGATGGATTTGTAGCTGGCTGACAGGCCATACTCAGCATGTGGTCCTCAATGGAACTGTATCTACATGGAGGGGACTGTGTAGTGGGGTGTCCCAGGGCTCTGTTCTAAGCCCAGTGCTCTTCAACATCTTCATCAATGATTTCAATGAGGGGATAGATGGGGAACTCATCAAATTTACAGATGACACCAAGCTGGCAGGAATAGCCAACACTCCAGAAGATAGGCTGAAGATACAGGAGGATCTGGACAGACATGAACACTGGGCACTATCTGAAATGGTATATAGGGTTTCCTGCCTGAGCAGGGGGTTGGAATAGATGACCTCCAAGGTCCCTTCCAAATATTATATTATTATTGTTATTATTATTATTATTATTATTATTATTATTATTATTATTATTATTATTATTATTATTATTATTATTATTATTATATTAGCTGAGTCACCAAGTGAGCTCAGTGAATGAGCAGGACATGAACCTCTTCCAAGTTCAGTTCTAAATATGGGCTGTTCTTGTGCTTACTTTTCTTCTGCGTCAGAAAGTGTAATATATTTCACAAGCCAAAGTTAACAAGCTATTGTTATGGAGAGTCTCCTTGCAATTATTAGAGAGATACATAATTTTAAAGATTATGAAAGCAGTCCATTGAAATATTTGTTAATATTATTTCAGTAATTTGTTACACCAAATGAAATTTACTGGACAAATGGTGTGTATGTATGCATGTGTGTCCTTGTGTGCATGTAAACATCCATACACACATGTTTATACAGACATATGCATAGTATACTCACGTATGCATGCATATACAAACATTCTATATTAATTTGGAATCACTGAGACTTAATATCAGAGTTAACATAATAAACATGTTTAAGATTCAAACAATTGTATAATTGGAATATAAAATTCTGGAATATTGTTAAATAATGTTTAAATATATGTCTGTATGTCTGCTTGTATCTCTGTTTGGGGAGAAAATGAAACAGAGAGACACCAATGAAGTATAGCACAGCAAATGAAATATAAATTTACAAAAAGTGAAATTATTTAGTGCAATAATATTAACTTTAATAATCAAACAATTTACGCTGATTTTTCATATCAGATTTTCAATTATTTATTACTTTAAATTGGTGTCTTCTTTGTTTAATGTTAATATTTCTTAACATTTCAACATCTTTTGCCTCTAAGAAATTCCTTTTTTAAAAAAGTCCTGTTGACATAAAATTAATTAAAAATGTGATTTAAAACTAAAATACTAATGATAATAAAAATGTTTCTTGCCCATATCAGGCCACATCTAAGAAGGCTAGGGAGGCAAGAACCTAATTGGAGTTAAGAACAATATAACTAAACAAAGCTAATTAGCCGATTAAAAATACCTTGTCATGCACTCTTGGAAGTCAAATAATTTAAAATCCTGTTGGTTAATAAGAAAGGCCAACTAAAGTATATATTCAATTTTTATTTCATTGTGATGTGACAAAGCCAATCATATAGAGCTGTAAGACAAAAATCAGCATCCAGAAGGATAAGATCTATCTGATCAGCTTTATTATGCATTTATATTATTCACAGTCTTTTTCCCAGATGAGAAAAATAATTTATTTAACAACTGAGCTAAGAAAAGTGCCACAATAGTTTCTTTTGCTTGCTGACTTGGGAAATAGTCTCCAGGTGCTATTCCTCTTAGTTGTGCTACAAGAAGGCTATCTCAACATCCCTATTAATTCCTGCTTATTGTCACATTTATCTCTTGAAAAAAATAAAGAGCATACCTTGTCATTCTAAGAGTTTGACATTGTCCTTGTTTCCATGTAGCAAGCCCATACTGATTCCTGAATTTGACCTATTGTTTATTTTCCAAGAAACAACATCACATTTCTACTTTATGGTCTGTTTCTCACCTTTTCAACAGTACTTCTATACATTTGCCTATTGCAACTAGATTGTGGATAATTGTCAACGATTTTCCCTCTTCAGAAGTGCTTATAAAATGGAGGGGATCCAGATTGATAATACACACAAAGAATTATGGTCAGTAGGAATTTGACACCTTCTCTGACAACAAATATTTTAGCAGACATCTGCTGTAGCAGAGTAGCAACAGAAAGAAATTTGGCTGAAGGTTAGCTTCTCATACACAGGGAGGATACCTGTGGTGCATTGTAACCCCCTGAGGCATGTTGTGTGCTTTGGAAAGACTGAGATACCTGTCCAGTAACTATCAATTCAATCCTTTTGATTTGCACTAGGACTAAACTAAACCATTGTGTGAAACTATTTAATCTCTTCCCCGTTACTTTTCACATTAGTAGGATTCTGTCATTTTAGGTAATATCAGTATGTACAATGAACAATATTGTTGATTTTATCTGCATCCTTTTGTGCCATTCTATTCATACTAAAGAAAAGACAGTTGTCTTGTTTCTTTTATCTGTCTTCACTCAAAAGTCACAACATTATGCTACATGGCTCTGAATATTTAATCTAACAGAATATTTAATATATTTCAATTTATAATGAATATATGAAATAATTTCTACACGAGCAATGACAATTACCGTATTTTCCGGCGTATAAGACGACCCCCTACTTTTCCTGTTAAATTATAGGGTTTGGGCTATACTCGCCGTATAAGACTACCCCACTGCATACAAAGTCTGCTTGGATTGGGTGGGTCAGCTCTCCCTCCCTGCCTGCCCAGCCCTCCCGACGATCCAAGCAGTCGTACGTAATTTTTTTTTAAAAAAATCCCATTTATATCCTGCCCTTCTCCGAAGACTCAGGGCAGCTTACAATATAAAGCACAAATCAATGTACTTAGCAATGTACAAAGTACACTTCCGGCATCCAGAGCCTGCCTGCATTTCTTTAACCTCCACATGCTTCCGACTCTCGACAACTTCAGCGTTGTAAACCTTGCTGCTGTTAGTATCCTGGGTGACTCTTCTCCAAACCCCCTCTACCCCAACCCGGGAGAAAATGCTAACGTGCTCCCAGTATGTGCCTATCCCTCTCCAACCAACTGCCCCCCCTCATCCGTTTCTGGCTCCAGCAGGCTCATCCACATGTCCCAGGGCCGCCCTCCAGCAGTCCCCAGCTCCAGTCCATCTGACACCGACGGAAAACAGCCGGCCCTTGCCTCCAGCACGCAGGCTATAGCATGCAGTCCCGGCACAGGTCAGTTGGCAGGCAAGGGAACAGCTAGCATGTTTTGTAGTGCCCAGGCTCCCTGTATGGCAAGGCAGACTGGGCTGTCCTCCTGAGTGCCTGCGGGGTCCTCAGCAAAGCACTGCGATGCAGGCACATGCAAATGCCGTGAAGCAGCTGGTCGTTGGGTTTGCAGAGCCAGGAACCGACGATCAGCTGATAGTCGGGCTTACTGATTACGGGCGACCTCCTCCCTTGTTTGTCGGAGCACCAGGTCATGGAGCGAGCCATATGCAGTGGGGGGGGTGAGTAGGTGAAGCAGGGCTTGCTTTTGGAATGAGACCCCCTGCATAGTGTCGGGCCCGCAGGACTCGACAACGGACAGCAATTTTGTGATTCCCTCCCCCTTCCTCCCCCCCATCAATGAGGTTGCCTGCGTGTGTGTATGTGTGGAGGAGTGTTGCCTCTGGTTTTTCCTGTAACATCGGACAATAAAACTGCCCCTAACCCTAACACCTGGCGTATAAGACGACCCCCGACTTTTGAGAAGATTTTCATGGGTTAAAAAGTCATCTTATATGCCTGAAAATACGGTATTGATTTTCTATTTGCAACCAACAAATCTCAGGCTAAATAAAAGCAACAAATATCCTAATTATGGTGAGCCTGTCATCATAACATGGAGGGTATGCAAGGTATTCTGAAATGGATCAACTTTAAGAACCTTGACAGTACTGAAAGTCAGATTCTGGGCTTTTGTTCTAACATTAATAATAGTGGAATATATCCTTAGTTAATCCTGAAACTGCTGTAGTGGTCTATCTTTTAAAAAAATCTATTACCCAAAAGTATGATATCTGATTTTTTTTAAAGGACTAGCATTTTATTATAGGGACTGTATTAATACTTTAATATTTCTTTTTTTAAAGAGCAAGCTTGGTGAAGTGGTTAAGACATTAGAAGTTGGGAGACCAAGAGTTCTAGTCTTTCCTTATAAAGCTAGATTCGTGACTTGGGGCCAGTGATTCTCTATTAGTCCTTCTCTATTAGTGCTTCTGAAATCTTTCTAAGAGAACTGCAAGGGCTCATTTAGGCAATTGCCAGGAGTAAAGACTGACACAAAGGAACCCCCTCTCCCTTCAAAAAAACTCCCTATAAAAACACAACAATGGTAAAAAAGGTAAAGATAAAGGTTCCCCTGCACATGTGTGCTAGTCATTTCCGACTCTAGGGGCCAGCGCTCATCTCTGTTTCAAAGCTGAAGAGCCAGCGCTTGTCCGAGGACATCTCCGTGGTCATGTGGCCGGCATGACTAGACACCAAAGGCACACGGAATGCTGTTACCTTCCCACCGTAGTTTTTCTGCTTGCATTTTAACGTGCTTTCGAACTGCTAGGTTGGCAGAAGCTGGGACGAGTAACAGGCGCTCACTCTGTTACAATGGTACTACAATTCATATTCTTTTTTCTACATGAACTTGTGGTTTTTATTCACTTTCCTATATTGGATCAGTGTATGGATCAGTAGATATTCCAAACAAGACTTACAATAGTAGTTGTTAAGGAACTCTTCTTAGACACACAGTATTGGCTAATTAAAAACACACTAACTGTTGAAAATAAAGTTCCATAACAAGTTCCTTAATCATACTGAACCAATAAAATCAGGGTGATGAAATTTAGAGGATTTTATGGATTTCAGTATATTTTCACCACATCTTGCTTTATGCATATGAAAGGATTTTCTTTTGTTATTTAAATGGTAAAGTAGAAAGTAGAAGCATGAAGTTGACATTGATCATCTTGATTGTATACTGCTAAATAGATACACGTTATATGTATAAACCTGGAGTCATGTGTAGAGAACAGTGAAATTTTAAGATCAATTCAAAACACTTCCTGGGTCAAAACAAAGGCTTAAGAACGATTCATTCTATGGAGCATGAAGGTGGTTGACTAACAAGACTAATCTGAAGACAAGTTTCTGAATGGCCAAATGAAGTGCAGCATTTTCTATTGAAGCAATTAGGGTTAATGTAATTCTGGATAGTGAGAAGGTGATGGCCATGATTGTAAATTAATATTTTCCAGTGGCTACCCATGTACTCAAGTGTCAGTATCGATCAAACTTACCTCTGCACAATTAATGTTGATAGATTCAGCAGCACTACACACTTGCTCATCTGTTAGCCAATTAAGATAAGCTCTGGATTTCTCCTAATAGCTGTATTTATTGTCATCAGAAATATTGATATGTCTAAGTGGTAAGCTATAACCAATACAAGCTCAAACCATGATAATTCTCCAAGTTTCAACTTAGGCCTAATAAGCCTTAATGAGGTGAACAGCTGTCATTTCCCTTCCACTGATGAGGACAATCTTGACCAGCAACAAATTTTCCTGAATCTTCCTCCTCCTCTATGCATACTGACAAAACAGAATAATTAATGAATTATGTCCAATATTGTCAATGACAGGGTTTTGCAAATAACATGACAGAGAAGGCACCACATTTCAGCAAGTGAAAATATTGGCAGCCTTCATAGTCCTTTCTGTCATGGTTCTGATAGATGAAACCAGTAAAAGATCATCAAGGCAAGAATTTTTCCTTAAAGAACCTTAGGGAAGTATCGTCACTTACATAGTTGAACCCAAAACTGAGATTCCCTCCTCCCAGATACAAAGTAACAAGTTGCAATTCCCACCCCACAAATGCTGTCATAAATCACATTTCTCAACACGTGGGCTTTTCTCACTGGACCCTCAGCCTGCCAAAACCTTATCAGACCGTGTCCTTGAGTTCCCACACTTCTACATTGTTATGGCTAGCTAAACCCTCAAGCATTTACCCGATCCCCATTTCTACATCTGAACTCTAAAAGAATAGAAAAGGCACATTAGAAGCAAAAGTAAAAATGGCTGCTGATTCTCAGTTTTCAGTGACGACATCCATTGTCACAGCGTTGACACTTTCATAATTATGCTGTACCTAGTTGCTATGTTTTAATGAACCTCATTTGTTTATTTATATACACAAGCATATATACACACACATACACAAAGATACACATATATATTGTGTACACACCTCCCCGTATATTGTTGGGGGTGTAGGCGTGGGTACCAAATACTCTGTGCAAAGTTACTATATATACATATAATCAGTGTTATCAATACAATGGTGCAACAATTATTAATCATGGGCAGTTTTTTTCCAAAAGAAAAAAGAAAATAAAGCTTCAAATCAATAATCCTCCGAGATTCCTGTCTTTCTTCAATGCACATTCTATCACAACATTGTTTTTATTTTTTTGAAAAGTTTCTGTCTGAAGATTTTATTGCTTGAAAATTAACTTTTCAAAAAGTATATAATAGTTCCTGTTTTCATTTTTTATCAACTAATGTAAATACCAAACACTAGCTGAGCCAGCTATTGAAATCCTCTATTATCATGACCTCTAACTGAGCTATTATGCAAGATATTAGTTTGCCTGAAGGTTTGGGGAGTGGAGGAGGAAAAGCAAGGAGCTAATAGTTATATGTTGATTAAATTTTTAGGTCAAACAATAAGATAATAAAAGTAGGCTATTCCACCAAAATCAATGGTCCAATAAATAGAGTGTAGACCTAATGCAAAGTACTGAAATTACTCTGGGACCCAAGGTTATATTTTTACTGATCAGTATTACTAGTCTGTCTTAGAAGATAAAGAATGTAATCATTTCAAATAATAAAACAATATAGATAGATAGATAGATAGATAGATAGATAGATAGATAGATAGATAGATAGATGGATGGATGGATGGATGGATGGACGGACGGACCGATCGATCGATCGATTGATTGATCGATAGACAGACAGACAGATAGATAGACAGATATATAGAGATAGAGATACATACAAGTGTGTGTGTGTGTGTGCATGTATGTATATATTATTACATACCAGGGGTATTACATGTCACAGTACATTTCTCCATTCTCCAATATACGATCACAAATGTGGGCTAGTATGAAGAAAAACAACCTCCCAAATTTATGTCAAAAAAGTAAGGGTGGTTATTTTTGACAAAGTTTTAGAGCAGAAACAAATAATTGGCACCAGTTCATGTGGATAAGAGAATATGGTAGTTGTCTTCTTCTTTTCATAGCTCCCATATAAATGTGTATGTGAAATTGAGACACCTTACCATGGATATGCTTCCTCCAATTCTACCAATATATACTGAGCTTGTTGATCAGAAGGTCGGCAGTTTGGCGGGTCGAATCCCGAGTGCCACGTAACAGAGTGAGCGCCTGTTACTCGTCCCAGCTTCTGCCAACCTAGCACTTCGAAAGCACATAAAAATGCAAGTAGAAATATAGGGACCACTACGGTGGGAAGGTAACAGCGTTCCGTGCTCCTTTGGCGTCTAGTCATGCCGGCCACGTGACCATGGAGACGTCCTCAGACAAGCGCTGGCTCTTCGGCTTTGAAACGGAGATGAGCACCGGCCCCTAGAGTTGGAAACGACTAGCATGCATGTGTGGGAGAACCTTTACCTTTACCTTTTTATGCTTTTTATGCATGTATAGTAAGGCCCAAAAGGGAAAAAAAAAACAATTCATTCCCATTTTAAGATAAAAAAACAATTGAAGTGAAGCATATAGAGTTCACAACATCTTTTATTAAGTGACCTCATCCCCCACAACCATAGCCACCTATGTTTTAACAGGCACAGATAGTTTACTGTTGTTTCTTTAATTTGATTTAACTCAAAAAAATGTGTAAAGCCAATCATTGGCCTCCAGCCTGCAAACTGGTCATGACATAGGCTAATATTTTATACCCTGCTGTGCCTTATTACTTAACTAATGACAATATTTGCCCAGGGTTTTCAAAAGCATTTTAGACATGTTTAAAGAAATCTTGATTAAAGAATGACAGCCAAAGTATTAGATACTAAATATAAATAAGAATAATATGAAGAGAGCTTAAGAATTGGGCTGTTGTGGTTTGCAATATATCAGAGTAATGTGCAACTCAGTTTTCTACTGAGGTTTCTCAATTGCTTAGGCTGACAGATGCTGCTGGTCCCTTTTTTCTCTCACCTAGAAAGAAAGATATTCTGGTGAGACATTTTTTTAATCCAAATACTATCTTCAGTTCTAAATCAGATTGCAGAATTATCTTACTGGAATCAGTATTAGACCTCCAGCTCAGCCTTCAACCAGGACACTTCCAGAAAGTTAGACCTTTTCTTCTAGTGTCCCCCAATCAACATGGCCATTTGTATATGATTATTGAATGTAAATGGAGGAAGGAAAATCTGATCAAAGTAAGATTGCTAGTAGATAAAGACAGTAGAAAATGTTAGGAATTAAAAATGGGTGGGGGGAACACTTCCCAATATTCAATCCTAAACAGATTATTGGCAGACACAGAACACCAGAAATTAAATGAAGGCAAAGATCAGGACCATCAAAAAACAGACTAACCACTTTTTTTTGATTACTTCTTTTTATTGCCAAAAAATTCCAGAAGAATAAAAGTAGTAATAAAAGTAAAGGCGGACGATATTGAAATGGATTGTGCCATCAATTAATTTTCATTTAAATTTTATTATAGCACTTGCTATTCCCTCCCCCCCCACCACTTTTCTTGCTGGCATTGTTTGAATTGCTGTATATCAAGATGTAATGTAATTCAAAAGGTCTTGTTGAGAAAATTTATGATGTCACACTTCTCACCTAAGTGATTACTATAGATTTTCTGGCAGTTTTAAACCAACAGTTAATTTTCCTTTTCTTTTTCTCTGTAGTCCCACAGTTGACAGTGACAGTTGCAACTGATATGTTGCTGCCAAAAAAGCCAACACAGTGCTAGGCAGCATTAACAGAGGGATAGAATCAAGATCAAGTGAAGTACTAATACCACTTTACAATGTTTTGGTAAGGCCACACCTGGAATACTGTATCCAGTTTTGGTCACCACGATGTAAAAAAGATGTTGAGACTCTAGAAAGGATACAGAGAAGAGCAACAATGATTGGGGGACTGGAGGCTAAAACATATAGGGAATGGTTGCTGGAATTGGGTATTTGTAGTTTAACGAAGAGGAGGGTGAGGGGTGACATGCTAGCAGTGTTCCAATATCTCAGGGGCTGCCACAAAGAAGAGGGAGTCGAGCTATTCTCCAAAGCACCTGAAGGCAGGACAAGAAGCAACGGATGGAAACTAGTCAAGGAGAGAAGCAACATAGAACTAAGGAGAAACTTCCTGACAGAACAATTAACCAGTGGAACAACCTGCCTCCAGAAGCAGTGAATGCTCCAACACTGGAAGTTTTTAAGAAGAGACTGAACAGCCATTTGCCTGAAATGGTATAGGGTTTCCTGCCTGAGCAGGGGGTTGGACTAGATGACCTCCAAGGTACCTTCCAACTTCTTCTTCTTCTTCTTCTTCTTCTTCTTCTTCTTCTTCTTCTTCTTCTTCTTCTTCTTCTTCTTCTTCTTCTTCTTCTTCTTCTTCTTCTTCTGATGCTATAATCAGTTTCCATCTGTAATAGATCTAAAGCAGACATGTCAAACACAAGGCCCAGGGGCCGGATCCGGCTCGCAAAATGGTTTCCATCCTGGAAACAGTGAGGGAACGGCCCCCACTGCCTTGGCCCTGGCCCAGAGACCCTCCTTCTGCCAGAGACCCTCAGATTTGTCCCACTCCTGCCCAGGCCCCCATAGGCACCCTTGATGTGAACGATGTAGAGCTGGCCATACCCACCCAGTAGGCCATACGCACTCTAGCCACGCCCACCCAGTAGGCCACGCCCACCCTGGCCATACCCACCCGGCCCCCTGATGGCAACCGCAATGCTGATGCAGCCCTCAATGAAATTGAGTTTGACACCCCTGATCTAAAGGCACCTTTGTACCATCTGAATGCAAAGGTAGAATTTTACTTTGTGACTTAAGCCTTTTCATTGTGTAGACAAGATTCTAACAATAGCCATACTAGTTTAGGAATTCTGGAAGTTGAAATCCACATAACTGGATAATTATTCTTGTTTGGGAACACTTATGCAAATCATGTTCTGTACTTCATTTTAATTCTTGACAAAGTGGTCTCTTAGCTTAAATGGGTTGCAAAGGTGCAACATGAGTTGCACATTAATAATCCAAAGTAATTCTATCCTGTTGTTGTTATTGTGATCATGATAATTAGTCAAACTTATGACAGCACCTCAGGGAAAAGGAGTCCTGGGCTGCGTACTTTCCATAGGAAATGATGTCTAAATACGCATTTCCCAAGACACCTAATATCCAAAGTCATCTGTTTCAACCTTGAAGGTAGCAAAGGACAGATGCTTTACAAAGAATCCCTTCAACTCTAGCTACAGTCACAGAATTTTCCCTTGCACCTAAACATAAAACAAAATGGTCTTGGCAAGTGTTTTTTCTGCCTTGTCACATGTTATTGCATTATTTTTGTCCCCTCCTAATTGGTCAGACAGTTCTTAGTTGCTGTCCTTAATCATCACAGTGTTGGGTTATTTTTCCCCTTAATCTGTTGATATTAAAGAGCAGCTGTGGGGTGAATCACATTGCTTAGGTTTTGCAGGCATTTGGAACACAGGAAAGGGGGCTAGAAAGATAATACAAGGGGACAGAAACCTTCATGCTGACATTGTTTTCTGTTTACTGAAGAATGAGTCGAGAACAGTTCAACTCAATAATTGGAAAAGCTCATAGACATCTGAATTTGGGGAGAAAGAAAAAGGTAGCAGTAGAACATTGTGACAGCACATGGTACATAGGTATAAACTTCTGGGTTTCATTGCCATCATCAACTCACATGGATTAAGGTATTTCCAATATATACTTAAAACATATAGACTTAAACTAAACCAAACCTTTTAGATGAATCAGACAAGGATTCAGATTATCAATGCACAACTTTTCACTCTCTACTTTGGCCTTCTATCATACTATGACTTTATTTACAATCTCCTTTTTATCACTTCCCTAAATGTAAATGATATCATTTTTTGTTTTTAATTGCATATGTTTCCTTAACACAGAATGTATATCTTTGTGATTAATTATAGAGTTAGAGCAAGAGGGAAAATCTATACCAGGCAATTTCTTTTTTAAAATCAGCTTGGTGTGCAGTGAATATACTGACAATGAATAACATTATTTCTTAGATTACATTATCTCCATTACACTTTATAATATTTATCAACATTCTAAAAATAGAAGTCCCAGTGCAGAAAATCTAACCTAATGTAAAAGTCTGAGATAAATTTTTTAAACTATAATGCAGAAATATTTATTTTTTCAGTTTATGTCCTATCTAGTCACTTGAGTACTTAAAGCTTCTAGAATAAACTTAAAAAACAATTTAACACCCAGGTTAAAACGAAGACGTGGTTGAAACCTTTACCTTTATTACTTATTTTTGCTCATTAGTGGCAAAGAACATATGCTTTTCATGTATTACTTATTTTTTTCAAAATAAAATAATTAGAATGATATATGGTTCAAGGTCAGCAGCTTGGAATGAGAAGCAGTGTTGTACACTGATATTTAATAGGATATTCTGTGGTGCAAAACATCTGTGAGAATTTCTTTAGATATTTTTCAAGTTCTACTGGGCTTTAATTCATTTTGTGATTTTACTTTAAAAAAATTTAGAAGTGGGCACCAATGACTTTCTGAAAAATTCCACCAATGTTCTACATTTGAGAAATATTGTGAAGTTTCTCAATGGCAGGACTCACTTTATTAGTGAATGGGCAATTGAAAAACAGAAAGAGAGAGCTCATAATAATTTTGATTTAATTGCAGTGTAGGAAGCTTAGATAAGTAATGGAGAACAAAGGCAAGAAATTACACATATATCACGGTCCTCTTTTAATGTGCATGAACATCTCAATGTACCACTGATATTTTTTCAATATTTTCTTCTGCTTTAAAAATGATGTTAAAATCATTTTCACCAAAATCAATAAGAATTATTAAAGAAAAAAATAGCAGAACTTTTCTGCATGGTGTTTTGTCTCTCAACAATTGATTCTCTGAATGCCCTTCCTCAGACCTATTAGTTGCTTTGGCAGTGGCATGGTGAATGGTATGAAGGACAGGATCTTCTTTTCCCCAGCATGCTGTTATGTTGGACACCAGGTTGTAAGTACAATGTACTTAGTCATCCTAGTGTGGAAAATATATGTCTTTAAGGAATACCATTAGACAATCTAATTTCGAATTCAGACTTAATACCTAATTTAGTTCAAAATGGTAGAAATATGTTAAATATTAAAAGTTTTTATACTGAAAAATTCTAGATGACTTTATCTTAGCAGTGGTCTCAATGGAGCAGAGATGTTTTGTCATTGCTTGAGCTTACATAACTACAATTGTTAAGCATCTTTGGTTCACTATGATTGCCCTCTAACAAATTATTTTCCATCATACTGACAGAGCAGGAACAGAACTGCAGGGCGAAAAAAGACCTACAGTAGCTTTCATTTCTTAAAACATACTAAACTATGATTACCACAGGCAAGTAAATACAAATTCTGCATCTGGATGGGAAGAGAGATATGAGTACACATATACATTCATTTTTTTTTACTTTCTATGTTTAAAAGAAAATAGGATCCATTTTATTCAATTAACTAATTATATGTCATCTAGTTGGTGTTAATTGCTAGTGACAACACTGATAGACTTTTTCCAGGATGACTTATCCCCTACCTTGACATTTGGGTTTTCCATCATCAATATAATCAAGTTTACCCCTCTTTTGGCTGGTTGGCTGGTTTTTCCTTCTTCTTTCTGTCATCTTTTTCAGCATTATAGACCTCTCAAGAGAACAAGGTCTTTGTGTAATGTGTTCAAAATATAATAATTTGATGTCCCTCCAGTCAAAATTCTGCAATTATTTATTTATATCCTGGCTATCTTCTGTATTCTCAAAAGTTTTCTCCAACAACAAAGTTCAAAAGCATCAATATTTTATCCTGGTTCTTTAAATTTTTCTTTCATATAGTATCACAGGAAAAAAAAATCATTTGATCTTTTTTTCTAGACAGATTCTATCTAAATATCTAAATCTTTTTCAAGAGCTCCATTGCTGTCCTACTAATGGCTAGTCTTCAATGTCTTTGCTGATTCCTTTATAGTTGATAATTGATTTTGAAAGACAGAAGCTGTACACTCCTTCATGTCTCATTGTCAATTTAAGGCTGATTATTATACCTGTTGTCATTAGTTTGATCTTCTCTGTATTTAATTATAGTGAAATATATTTTAAACATGCATGTTAACTTTCATTATAGAGTTTACAGATCATTTGTATTTTCAGGTAACAGTAGTATCATCAGCATATTATACGTTATTCATACTCCAATTTTAAAAGTGTAGCCATCTTATTCCAATCCAATCTTACTTAATATGTATTCAACATATAGTTTTAATAAATGGGGACGTTTATACAGCCTGGCATCACTTATATGCCCATGTTCTGACCAGGCTATGGATTCCTATCATGTATACAGGTTGACATAGTCAATCAATCTAAGGCCTTTCTATAAACCATAGATTGACTTCCTTTTGTTTATTGACTTTTCTTAATTATACCATCAATAATATATCTCCTTCCTGAAGCTTTTCTAAAATCAGCTCCAAAATCTGGCATCATGCTACCCATGTAGGCAGTGGTGGAATGCAAATACCTGAACAACCGGTTCTCTTATTTGATGCAAGCCTGGGACTCCGAGGCGTAGAACAGACTTCTGGAAGTGGCATCCATGCACTTTCAGTGCACAGTTCTAGGCCTGGGAAGACTCCATTGGGCCTCCAAAGCCTAGACTAGACTTCTGGAAACCAGCCGGCTCTACAAATGCAGCAACATTTAGTTACCGGTTCTATTGAACTGGTGGAAACCAGCTGAATCCCACCACTGCATGTAGGGCTCTAATATGTTTGATTATTCTTAGCACAGCTGTCTCTCTCGGTCCTTGCCTCACGCTAGTTCACTATTTTTCTTATATGAAAATTAAAAATAGTTTATAATAACTTGTATACTTCACTAGTCATTTTTCTTTTATTGGCAATTTCCATATTTATTCTGACATCTAGTTTTCTTCTAGGTCTTCTTTCTAGTCTTTTTTCACATTCATCCTTAAAAAAATTCTTTGATTTTATTCTACAATTTCTTGGATTACTTATCAATTTGGTTTAGAACTTCAAAGCAATTCCTGATATTCTTTTTCATAATGGTGGTATACAAGGTCAGATCATGTAAACTGGTTTTCTTTAGCTCAAACTGGAACTTGCACATGATATGGTCAACTGTCAGTCCTTGACATGTCTTTGCTGTTGTAACTGAGCTCTTCCATGTCCAATCATGCTATTAATTTGATTCTGAGTATCAGTGTAGTGATGTGCAAGTATGTATATGTGTGTCCATATTTTGCTTGTCTGAATAGCTTGTTAACAATGAAGAAAACACTGGATTGGCAGAAATTAATGTTAGTCCCCTACTACATTCAGTGTTCAGCCACAAACAACACATCTTCTTTGCATGTTCTATAAATTTTAGATTAAGCTTGATGACAAAACAAATCAATTCATTTTCTTCTGCATCAGTAGCTGCAATATAAACTTGGCTATTCATCACATTAAAAGTTTTCTACAAAGTCTGAATAATATTGTTGGATTATTGGCTGCATTATATCCTGTGTTCTTTATATCTTGCATGACTATGAAAGTAGCAGCATTCATTCTTTGTTTATCATGTTCTGAGTAGTAAATAATATTATCTTCTGATTAAAAGTGTCTAATTCCAGTCCATTTCAATTCTCTGATGCCCCAAATCCCTGTTTATAATCATTTAATTTCATCTTTCATGTGTTGCTTGTGTTTCTTAGATTCCAGGTTGCCACTATAATTCCTTCTTTGCAGCTTTGGACTTTCTTTTCCTGCATAGCAGCATAAAGTAACTAGACATCTTGAAGGCTTTAATCTGGCTATATTATAGACATGATACTATTCCAAAAATATCTCAGCTTTTCCTCTGTAGTATGTTGAATGTCACCCAAAGTGAAAAATCCATATCTGTTGTCAATCACTTTATACTGTCTGTTCATGTGGTTTGCTTGCTAAAATATAGTAGTGGTTTACCACTGCCTTCTCCTGGCACAGTGTTAATGGATGCCTTTGCTATTGTAATTAACATCTATCTTCAGCATTTTCCTTTAATGCTACTGCCTGAAATGTGTTGGGATAACCTTCATGTCTTAGATGTCCCTGCTGAATGTACAGATTTTTGGCATAGGCTACTGATGTTCCTCACTTATTCTTCCAGGGAGAGTTCCTGCCACAATTCTGCAATATTGTTGGGTCTGAGAAGGATCTTGTTTAAAAGTTTCATAAAAGCAAAATAAAACAAAAACTTTTTAAAATCTAGATCCATTTTTACTTTCCCAAACCTGTGAGACATGGTTTTCCTTAATGTTTTTCTCTTGTGTAAACTCCCCCCAACTTTTTTTAATAACATGTGGAAAAAATAAAGGTAGTAAAAATGATTTTTGTGATCAATATCTTTGCTGTAGTAGATTCTATTTTGGTGAATCTTTCAGATATTTTTCCATTTGATTCCATGCTTTTCTAGATCTCTACAATCATGCTCCCACAGATGACCTAGGAAAGGCTAGAAGACTGACAGAGGTCAAGAGCCAGAAGATCAAATAAGGAATTGGTCCTTGTTAGTGGGAAACCTGAAGCTCTAGATTGTGAGTGAAACTCCTATGAGCATCCTCCAGATCCCTAAGAACAATGACAATAATACAGACGTCTGAGTTTGAAATGGCAGAATATGGGAATAACATTAGGAAATTTCTGTTCCTCCTGTATAGACCTGCATTCTGAACTGAAAAAATGCAATCCTGCGAGGCTATAATGAAGGTTTTAAAACCCAGTACATTTAGCTTACTGTTTGGAAATGAACCACATTGGAAATAATATCTTCATTTTGTAAGCCATGATCTGGCTCTTAACTAACTTTGGAGTCAGACTAATGACATGGACCCAGATCCAGCTTGTTCCCTGACTTGCTCTTATCTTTTATCCTATGATATTCAAACACTCTTATATTTTGCCTGAAGCCAGAATTATTGTTAAACCTTGTCTCAATTTGCTAATATTCTTTCCTATTTGGCTAAAAAGAAGAGTCAATATAAGTGAGCCCTATTTGTCTGCCAAGACTCCTGTGATATAATACTTCTGTGTAGGGCCACTTACTCACCATTAAATTATATTCAAATGCTACATCCTGTCATTCAATATTTCCAGAATTATCACTCAAGTATTTGCAGGGTTTTTTTTAGTACAGGAAAAAGCATAGCCCATGTTCAATGTTCGATACATTTTATGTCTTGGAAAACATTTACAAAATGTGAGCTTGACATCTGAAGGCCAGATCATAGGCCTCTGAACTGGGACTTCTATTATCGCAACCCAATTTGAGTTTGACAATTCAAATTATACAAATTGACTAGTTGCTTCAATTGTAGAATTACTAAGTGGAATCCATTCCAAGGACAAATGTCTCCTTAGAGTGACAGAGCACAGCAATCAGAAGCAGCAGGCTTCAAATACCCAGCCACATTGCATTAAAGGCAAAGAAGACAGAATATATATATATATAAGTGAAACTATTTAACAAGGAAAAATCATCTTCTGAAGCTTTATTAATAAGTCTAAGACACCCATCTGCACTTTTAGAAACACTGCATCAGGAGACCCACTTAACATATTGCTCCATCTGGTCTTGTATATGGGATTCCAGCCATGTTTCTGAACCATGCCAAAGCCTTGGACATGTTCAGAGTTATTGCATATCTTAGGGATATAGCTAATGCCTCTTGGTCCTATCTATGCTATGAGCCAAAGCTGCCCTAACTAGATTTTCTGGTACATCTGCAAAGCAATGCACTGATATTATGAAGAAAGACACAAAGGTAGTTTCTCCAAGGGTGGAAAAAGGAAAACAACTGAGCCTTATAACAGCTGGCATTGAAACAGTATTTTCTGAATCTTGCCAATTTTTTTTTTAATTGCCAAAGAGTTCCACGTTACTATTGGAATAAAATGTCTTGCACCTAGGCTAAGAGTGTAACAGCATTTTCAACTCTGTCATATATATATTCTGGGTGCCTTATTACTATCTCAACAGAACTTCCTCCCGACATTTAGAAAGGGAATAGAAACTCTCCACGCTTTGCTGGTTGTTAAAAAGTGTCTCTTTTCTCCTTGTTTAGAAAGATATATAAAGTGCACATGGGGCCAGATGCTGTTTGAGAAGCTGTTGGATTCCTCGTGGAGGGATCTATCCCTTTATGGAAACAGACCAGGTGATCAGGCTAGGGATGAAGATAATTACCCAGCTGAGAAGAATGATTGGATGCAGGAAGCAACCCTATGTTAATTGCTGAACTAGCAAGGAAGTTAGAAAGGAGAAGATACAGTTAGCAAGAGGAAGCTTAGAGGTGGCTCTCTAAATATGCTAATTAACCTGGATGGCTTCTGGGAGGAGAAGATGCTGACTGGCATATATGCATATTAAACTATTAGAATCATTGCAAGAAAAGGCTCTCTCAGGGAGGCAGCATGAGAAATTACGCCTTCGGCTTAAGTGGCTTGGAATAATGAGTCCTGTGCAGGCATTTAGTCTGCAGATGTGATAGCTTGTAGGGGGCAATAGTGTACATTCAATCCCAGCCCCATTAGCTACCTCTCTATCCTTCTTGTTCATTATATCATACTGAGCAGCAAATTCTAGATGGGAGTTATTTTTCCAAATGTTTAAATGTGAGCAAAGTACAGTCATTATGAATTCGATGGAAAGGTCTATTTGGTTCAATGGTGAATAGGGCAAGGCCAGCTTATGTGTGTATGTGTGGGGGGTGTTTGGATAGGTCTAAAGTATAAATGTGCCCTCATCCTGATTGTGTCACCTTTCTAGCACCTGCTGTAGAGGCAAAATGTGGCAAATGGATATTATTTCCAGAAAAGGACTGTTCAACCTCTCACGATGATATCTAACTAGAGGTTCCTTCATGATGATGATAGTAGGGTAAACAGATATTCTTGGTAACTGCTTGAAAATGCACAACACAGTTATGTATAGTTTTTATCTTGAATGGGGCTAACCACGGAATTCCAGGAACTCTAGGCTGAGAAATTTAAAAAAAATCTTAGAATTTAATGGCAAACTATCTCTTTAAAACTACATGGATTAGTCCATGATATCATCAGGAGTCAAGCTTCACTTAAAATTGGACATCTCCTTTCTAAAATTGTCTGTTAAAGAAAAATATGGTGAACAAATTCTAAGTTTTTAAAAACATATTTGGGCAACAGAACATCATAATTTCATGCCAACATATAAGAGCTATAATACCATATGACCGTAAGAACTATAATATATTAATCATCAATATTTTTTAAATTATTCCAGGTAATTCTTACCTGTGGAACCCCTTCTCCTTGAAGGTATCTGCCCCTCTGCCCATCTTACTGAGAGAGATAGATAGATCCCCTGCATTAAATGTTGCCATCTGATGAGACCTTGGAGGCACACTTTCTTGGTGGCTGCCTTACCCCTTTAGAATACTAACTGACCCTTTTATACTTCTGAAATGCTGTGGACAACAGGCTCTCCTCTCAAACATGGGGCTAAGATGGGGATTGTATTATGAGGATATTTGGTCTGGTGCTTTGGGTAGCATTCAGTGAAGCAACAGCAGAAATATTCAGGAATAGCATTGTGTATGTCTTGCAGATTATTCTATACTGTTTAGGCAATGCTGAAGAGTGCTGTTACCTTGCAAGAGCTGGTTCTGAAGACAATATTGTTATGTACTGTATTGTAAATATGCTAAGCCATTGACCCCCCCCCCCCCTATTGTGGAGAAGCTAAGCAGGTATTTCCTGCCAAGCGGAGGCTAGCCCTCAGGGGACCCTGACAGTTAGTCCCAACCATTTCAGCAGGAACATTTGTATTTGGGTGGGAGATTCCAGGCAGGTAATTGGGTGAACTCCTGAGGGCTTAAGTGTATAAGTACCGACCATTACCTGTCATTCTTTTAATTCTGTTCTTGTTGAAATAAAGCTATGCTATGATGCTCTGTTGCTCCTTGCTTATCGAAGTAACCCACTACATAAAAAATATGGTTGGACTTTTGTTTGTAATTTTTCCATTGAGAGCAGCTTGGTGTAGTGGTTAAAGATATTAGTCTAGAAAATGGGATGCCATGAGTTCTAACCCTGATTAACCATGAAACCAGGTGAGTGACTGGCCTAGCCACTCTCTGTCAGCCATAAAAAAGCAATGGAAAAACTGCTTCTGAAAAATATTGTCAACCATAAAGTTCTCAGGAGTCTTATTTGAACAAACACAAAGCATTGCCAATGGTTTTGCTGTGGGTTTGACCCCAAAAATTGTAAGTTCTAAGAGTATTAGAGAAATTGGTAATCATTTTTATCATAGAAGGGCTATTTCAGTTTTAAATTATTACAAAGTTGGTTTAATGAGGCATATATATCTATTTCTGAACAAGACAATGGAGGCTGATGCATGAAAAGCATGAATTTTTATATGGAATTTCTCTTAGATTCTGCAGTTCCTTAATCTTGACATTGCCATGACCTGAGATGGTCGACTCTGTGTAAAATTATACTGAATAATATTCAGATCAAACTGGTTCACCTGTCATCATCTATTAAGAAATGCAATTCTCTCTCGTTTGGTGATGAAAGAGCTTATTTTATATAACTGATTTAAAAGAAAAGATGTATAATGTTTGCTCTTCCCTTGAATCCAAAGCATATTTACATAGTGCATAGATGTTTTGCTTTCAAATTTAGGAAGAAAGATTAGTGCAATCTTTCAGGTGCTCAGATAAACACCAAAATAGGTTTCCACTTTAGGTTTCCACTTTCTTTAAAAGGATTTTTAAGTTTTGGATTTTTGAGAACTCTGGAAAGAAGTGCTCATGCAGGGATGTCTGTTTTATAATCAGTTTAGATATATGACTGGAAGACTATGTCAATGATCTACTATAAGTAAATCACTTCTGCAGAAGTCAATACTAGTATGATGCATTGTATATCCACCAGTTTCTTTCATTAAAGATCTCTTTATTACAAAAAATGAGGTTTTAGGGTTCTAAAATATGGACGATTTCATCCTGATAATGAAGTGAATCAATCTTTAAAACACTTGTCTATTTCTTCAATGTTTCCATTTAATATTTTGGTGCCCATAAGATTCTCTGACCTAAGTGATTTAAAAGATGGTGGTGGCTTTTAAAAAATTAGGAAGTAGTAGTAAAGTGGTATGCCACCAAACTGTTCTTTCACACTTTTTAACCTCCTTGTTTATAGGATTGCATTTTGACCATGTGTAGACCCCCATTGATATTTCTAAAAAAATGAAAACTATGAGTAGCTTTGTTTGGAAGTCCCTTGTAGGACTGGGTCTGGAGAAGAAAATCAAAATTGAATTTGAATATTATAACATCCCATGGAGTTATCAGGGGTAAGATTAATGAATTCTATTGGTTTGTTTTACACGTAATGGATGTTTTATCATTATACATGCCCACAAAGACTGCCATTTTGCAAATACCTTTCTTGTACAATGGACAGCTCAGGACGTGTTATGAAAATTCCATAACTGCCAATTGCGTATAGACAGTTGCATATGTTTGTTTGGTTCTGCATTAGAAAGAATACTATAGATCACTCTCCAACTCAGTTTGGAATGATATGACTGGAACCTAACAGCAAAAGGTATTGATAGTCCTTCTTTTACTGCCTTGTCGTGGCGAAGGGGCTTGCGTAATTCAATGAAGCTATGAGCTATGCCGTGCAGGGCCACCCAAGACGGAAAGGTCATAGCAGAGAGTTCTGACAAAATGTGATCCACTGGAGAAGGAAATGGCAAACCACTCCAGTATCTTTGCCATGAAAACCCTATGGACAGTACCAAAAGGCAAAACGATATGACGCTGGAAGATGAGCCCCTCAGGTTGGAAGGCGTCCAATATGCTACTGGGGAAGAGCAGAGGGCTAGTACTAGTAGCGCCAGAAAGAATGAAGCGACTGGGCCAAAGCCGAAAGGACG
Source organism: Vipera ursinii (assembly GCF_947247035.1). NCBI lineage: Eukaryota > Metazoa > Chordata > Lepidosauria > Squamata > Viperidae > Vipera > Vipera ursinii. The sequence continues at coordinate 27,108,875 of NC_139514.1, forward strand.
CTCAGCTGTGGATATGTCTGGTGGTGAAAGGAAAGTCCGATGCTGTAAAGATTCTTTCTCCATAGGAACCTGGAATGTAAGATCCATGAATCAAGGAAAGCTGGACGTGGTCAAACAAGAGATGACAAGACTAAACATCGACATCTTAGGTATCAGCGAACTAAAATGGACAGGAATGGGTGAATTTAATTCAGACGACCATCAGGTATACTACTCCGGGCAAGAATCCCTCAGAAGAAATGGAGTAGCCTTCATAGTCAATAAAAGAGTAGGAAAAGCAATACTGGGATACAACCCTCAAAATGACAGAATGATCTCAGTTCGAATGCAAGGCAAACCATTCAATATCACAGTAGTCCAAGTCTATGCCCCAACCACCAGTGCTGAAGAGGATGAAATTGACCGGTTCTATGAAGCCCTACAGCACCTTATAGAACTAACACCCAAAAATGATGTCCTTATCATCATGGGAGATTGGAATGCTAAAGTAGGAAGCCAAAAGATAACTGGAATAACAGGCAAGTTTGGCCTTGGAGTACAAAATGAAGCAGGGCACAGGCTGATAGAATTTTGTCAAGAGAATACGATGGTCATAGCAAACACTCTTTTCCAACAACCCAAGAGACGGCTCTACACATGGACATCACCAGACGGTCAACACAGAAATCAGATTGACTATATGCTCTGCAGCCAAAGATGGAGAAGCTCTATACAGTCAGTAAAAACAAGACCAGGAGCTGACTGTGGCTCAGACCATGAGCTTCTTGTTGCAAAGTTTAGGCTTAAATTAAAGAAAGTAGGGAAAAGTGCTAGGCCAGTCAGGTATGAATTAAATCATATCCCTGTTCAATATACAGTAGAGGTGACAAATAGATTTAAGGAATTAGATCTGATAGACAGAGTGCCTGAAGAACTATGGACAGAGGTTCGCAACATTGTACAACAGGTAGCAACCAAAACCATCCCAAAGAAAAAGAAATGCAAGAAAGCAAAATGGCTGTCTGAGGAAGCTTTGCAAATAGCTGAAGAAAGGAGGGAAGCGAAAGGCAAGGGAGAAAAAGAAAGATATGCCCAATTAAATGCAGAATTCCAAAGAATAGCTAGAAGAGATAAGAATGCCTTCTTAAATGAACAATGCAAAGAAATAGAAAAAAACAATAGAATAGGGAGGACCAGAGATCTTTTCAAGAAAATTGGAGAGATGAAGGGAACGTTTAATGCAAAAATGGGCATGATAAAGGACCAAAATGGCAGGGACCTAACAGAGGCAGAAGAGATTAAGAAGAGGTGGCAAAATTACACAGAAGAACTATACAAGAATGAGCTTAACGTCCCTGATAATCACAATGAGGTGGTCACTGACCTCGAGCCAGACATCCTAGAATGTGAAGTGAAGTGGGCCTTAGAAAAGCTGAGCAACAACAAAGCTAGTGGAGGTGACAGTATTCCAGCTGAGCTATTCAAAATCTTAAAAGACGATGCAGTAAAAGTGCTACACTCAATTTGCCAGCAAATTTGGAAAACTCAACAGTGGCCACAGGATTGGAAAAGATCAGTTTACATTCCAATTCCAAAGAAAGGCAGTGCCAAAGAATGTTCAAACTATCGCACCATTGCACTCATTTCTCATGCTAGTAAAGTTATGCTTAAAATTCTACAAGCTAGACTCCAGCAGTATGTGGATCGAGAACTACCAGATGTACAGGCAGGATTTCGAAGAGGCAGAGGAACTAGAGATCAAATTGCTAACATACGCTGGATCATGGAGAAAGCTAGAGAGTTCCAGAAAAACATCTACTTCTGCTTCATTGACTATGCTAAAGCCTTTGATTGTGTGGATCATAACAAACTGTGGCAAGTCCTTAAAGAGATGGGCATACCAGACCATCTTATTTGTCTCTTGAGAAACCTATATGCAGGCCAAGAAGCAACAGTGAGAACTGAACACGGAACCACTGATTGGTTCAAAATTGGGAAAGGAGTCCGGCAAGGCTGTATACTGTCGCCTTGCCTATTTAACTTATATGCAGAGCACATCATGAGAAAGGCAGGGCTAGATGAATCAAAAGTTGGAATTAAGATTGCCGGAAGAAACATCAACAACCTAAGATATGCAGATGATACCACTCTAATGGCAGAAAGTGAAGAGGAACTAAAGAGCCTCTTGTTGCGAGTGAAGAAGGAGAGTGCAAAAGTTGGGTTGAAACTAAACATTAAGAAAACCAAGATCATGGCATCTGGCCCTCTCAATTCCTGGCAAATAGATGGGGAAGAAATGGAGGTAGTGACAGATTTTATTTTCCTGGGCTCCAAGATCACTGCAGATGGGGGCTGCAGCCAAGAAATTAAAAGACGCTTGCTCCTGGGGAGGAAAGCCATGGCAAATCTAGACAGCACACTAAAAAGCAGAGACATCACCCTGTCAACAAAAGTGCGTATAGTCAAGGCTATGGTCTTCCCAGTTGCAATGTATGGCAGTGAAAGTTGGACCATAAGAAAGGCTGAGCGCCAAAGAATTGAAGCCTTTGAACTATGGTGCTGGAGAAGACTCTTGCGAGTCCCTTGGACTGCAAGGCGATCAAACCGGTCAGTCCTAGAGGAGATCAACCCTGACTGCTCTTTAGAAGGCCAGATCCTGAAGCTAAAACTCAAATACTTTGCCCACCTAATGAGAAGGAAGGACTCACTGGAGAAGAGCCTAATGCTGGGAAAGATTGAGGGCAATAGAAGAAGGGGACGACAGAGAATGAGGTGGCTGGATGGAGTCACTGAAGCAGTAGGCGTGAGCTTAAATGGACTCCAGAAGATGGTAGAGGACAGGAAGGCCTGGAGGAACGTTGTCCATGGGGTCGCGATGGGTCGGACACGACTTCGCAACTAACAACAACAACAAGAGGATCAATGAAATTGTTTACTGTTTTCCCTAATGAGAAAAAAAAACAACCCAACAATTATGATGTATTCTTTCTCTCCTTCTCTATATTTGTAATAGCCAAAGATTATTCTGGTAAATCAAAGCAAAGTAAAAACATTGAAATAAAAAATAAAAATAACAACAATCAAATCCAAAGCCAAAAGAAAGAAAAAAAAGAAAAAAGTATGTATGTGAATATCAACATTATAAAGACACATGCAGATATTTTAAACATACAATTTTTCTATTCTAAATTGACATTTGAGTAAACAAAAGCTTAATTTATCAATTGTGTAGTTAATAATGGAGATCAGATTTGAATGAAATTCTTTGTCATTTTTTTCCTAATTCTTTGTTATATAATTTTTTCAGCCAGAGTAATTTCCTATACTTTTCAAAAATGTCATTTTAATGGAATATGTATTTTAGGTTCCCAGTATTTTGTTACAATAAAGTCCCAAATCTCTTAAGCCTACTATAACAACAGATACAAGAATTACATTGATGCATTTACAAAGAAAGCCATTTAGAAGAAATGTTTACTCCTTTCCTGCAAAACTAATATGTCTAGCTATACAGCAAAGCGTAATAATTTAAAGTTTGAAAAAGAAGCATAATTTTAGGCAGCACAATGTGGGACTTCCTATAATTAACAGTAGTGTTTGGAATTGTTAAAGCAGAATATAAAGATTCATGGTAGATAAAGTCGTCAGTGGCTTCTTGATCTGAGAATATTACAGTATGTTTATTTCTGGTAACAGAGAAGACACAATGTCTTTCAATAGGAGCTGTTAGAAAGTGCAATTGCATTCATGATGCATTTGCATGAACATTTGATTAGCCTTGGTGGGACCAAAAGCCACTAAGTGATCCAGTGATCCAATTGCCCAAGGCTGAATGTATATTGTTTTAATCTTAATAGGTGACAGGTTATTCAAGTCTGTGACTCCTTTGTATATATATTGAAAATTCTCCTCATATATCTCCATTAAGCCATTAGTTTGACAGTTTAAGAGTTCTTGAAGAAATATAATCAAAATTTCCTTGATAGCAGTCTCATATATACAGCATCTATTTTTAAATGTTATGAGGCAAAATGTTTTTTCTTTACTAAAATATAATTCTATCACATTTTTAAAGGCTATTTGCAAAGTAAGTATAAAAGTAATTTAGTATGCAGGATTTATAGAGTGAAATTATTAACAGATTTCTGTACCAGGAGTTTTAAAGTATTTGCTTAATAGGTCAATCTGAGCTAAATATATAAAAAAATGTCCTATTCTTTGAAGCTAATGAAATAGATGAAGTTTCTTCAACATGATTTTTTCTCTTTTGTTGTTGTTAGCTGTGAAGCCATGTCCGACCCTTCGCGACCCTATGGACAACGTTCCTCCAGGCCTTCCTGTCCTCTACCATCTTCTGGAGTCCATTTAAGCTCACACCTACTGCTTCAGTGACTCCATCCACCCACCTCATTCTCTGTCATCCCCTTCTTCTATTGCCCTCAATCTTTCCCAGCATTAGGCTCTTCTCCAGTGAGTCCTTCCTTCTCATTAGGTGGCCAAAGTATTTGAGTTTCAACTTCAGGATCTGGCCTTCTAAAGAGCAGTCAGGGTTGATCTCCTCTAGGACTGACCGGTTTGATCGCCTTGCAGTCCAAGGAGACTCGCAGGTTGAAGCACATGTGCATGCAGTGATGAGCAGCCCCAGAAGAAGGGAGCCAGTGAGGTAGATATTGGGGCATGGGAGGCCTGGCTGCAGTAGTAAGCAGGTATGGGATGCGTAGCTCCACCCCCCAACCCCTCCCTAACTTGAGTTTTAGGCATGCACCTCACCCCAAAATATGGCTTATTTTGAGGGTAGTGCTTATATTAGGCCTACCCCCCAAAATCAAGGGTTTATTTTTGGGGTAGATTTTATTTTTGGGGAAACATGGAAGGTGAACCCTCTGTGACAGTTTCCAATGGAATTGGAAATGGGACTTCACATTTCTCTTTCTCCAGGTCACTTTTAATATTAATTCAGCTTGGCAGCTTGGACTGTAATTAATTGATGATTTACTGATGATTTACTGAACTGATGATTTCCTGGTGTAGGTTTTTATTCTTCATCATTCTGCAGAGGTCATCCACTTTTGTAGACATCATAAAGAGTTTGATGTTTCTTTTTATTATTATTGAACATTCTAGGAGGAAAGAAAGTAACCCTTTAGAGCTCCTCCCTCAATGACAGAATGTTTGGCATCAAGAATCATGGGAATAAATGCCAAAATGGTCTGAATAAGAAATCTCAGTGGGAAAATAGCTTTTGAAGCTATTATAACTGGGGCCACATGTAAAATGAGGCTCTTGAAGGTCAGTCTTAGGATGACATGCAATAAATTTAAATGAAGTTACTTAATAGAAGTTTTTTGAGTGGTCTGAAAAAAAATAAAACTGTAAATAAAACAATATAAACATGTTTTTTGAGAAAAAAATAGAGAACATCATGTATATATAAGATGCAAATCAGAAGAGCTGTAATAAAAGCAACAAATGTAGCATAGTCATATAATGATTATATGTGGTGAGAGAACAGACTCAACACTGTTATTTCTGCAGTGGTCATAGGTATTCATCCAGAAGAATAAATTGGGTGAAGTATAACTAAACCTGACATACAGGAGCCAGATTACTATTTCTGGGCATCAGTTGTCACTTTTATTAAAGGATGTCCTCATCTTAAAAGGGTTGCTCTTCTTAACATCATTGTTTCTTAAGTCTACAATTTTAGAGCACACAATAATTGTCAGTTACTGCAGCTCAGTTCAGGTGCATTCCTTTTCAGTAAGTGGATAATAATTAGATAATCTAATAGTGGATTTTCTGTTTTGCAAAATAGAGTTGCAGAGATTTTTTTTTTTTAAAAAAAACGTGGCTAGTTGTGCATTCCCAAGAAGTCCATAGGTTTGGGTGAAAAAGGGAGACAAAAAGTCAAGTTGGTTTCTGTGATGATGCAATGGAAACTACATCCAATTTTACATGCATCTCATGTAAAAAGTGGTGGGGCTTCAATTGTATTTTCACAACTTTTTTTTAAATGACCCTCCCCAACGCACACCCTGCCAATGGGTACTTTTAAATATGCCTCTGAATTTTTCCAGTGCAGTCTAGGAGGCTTTTGAGAAAAGTACTGTTTAAAGTAGTTTTGCCACTCTAACATTTGCCTGAGCTTCTGATATAATCTCTCTATATAGAATTAGCACCAAGCCATTTTTACTCTCTTTTTAAAAAATAAAACAAGTTGCTGTGAAGGGAAAAAAAACAACAACGCTGGGTGAATGAAGCAAATAAAAAGGATAAAAAATGATGCGGAAATTTATTTTGTATTCCCTTCCCCTCTCAACCATATACTGAATCATGCAAGCATGAACAAGATGTATTGAGTCTCAAAGGAAAGGAAAGAAGTGGAAAATTAACTACAAATGAAAATACCCTCAACGTACCCCTGAATTCCTGCATATTAATAATCTCTTCCCTTCCCTACTTGGAGTGATATAGATAAAGGGTCAGGCATGAATACTTCAGAATGTGGTAAGGACAGAACTAAATTGTTAAAGGGGGCAAGAAAAAGAAGCAAATGAAAAATGAAAAAGAAGAGGCAGTTTCCAGGCAGGACTTCATGCCTGCATCTACAATAAGCATAATGCACTCAATATATTATCATTCCTTCCTCCTTGAGCAGCAGGTGGAATTCCAGCAAATCTGATAAGCAATCAAAATGTCAGTACGAACATCAGCTGAATCTTACTAAGATCACTTTAAGACAGAGAACCTCAAATTATGACCTTCTCATCCAGTTCTGCTTCAGAGTCCTGCATAAATCCTAGTCTGTGCTCAACAGCACAAGGTGGGAAGCTGTCTGAGAACTGGTTCCGGATCAGACTGTGCTCCTTTATGTCTCTATTATTATGGCTAAATAACAATCATCAGAAACTTCAGTTCAGTTCTAGAATGTGTGAGCTGCCACCTCAGTAACCAATTATGTCATCATCAGCCATGCTATTTGGTGACCAATTGCATGGAAAGGATTTACATTTGGAAAGCAGTTTACATTTCTATAATGCAGAGTAAAAAAAAAATCCCTATGTGCCATTTGTGTTCAGTGAGTACTTGCTGTAAAACTATTTTAAGTTTCAAATTACTGAATTTGATTTTGCTGAAGTAAAATTTCCAGTGTACTATCACTATTTATTACCACTAGTACTAAAGTGATTGGTTTGGAATATATTTCTATTATTCATATTGCAGGGCAGACTCTTTGCTACCATCACACTCCTACCTCATTTTCTGTTTATTTCTTCATATAAAAATGACTCATCATTTTTGCTGAAGAACATTTATTCTAGAGTTGTACAATGCACAAATCATGAAAGAAACATCTTTTGTTGTACATTAAAGCAGCTACAAGGTTTATACAGCTGCTTGCTGACTATTCACATACATGGTCATATTCCTGAATTCAGAAAATAGCAAAGTGAAGGAATCAATAAGCAAAAGCAACTGGATAGTTCCAAGCCAAAAAGGAGAAAAGGCCATAAACTTGGTATTTAGTTTCTCACATGATAGTGTAGAGAAGAAACTCTTGGTGGAAAGTTAGACTCTTTTTAGTGATAGTCATCAGCACATATTTGTAGGAGGTTCTGACATGGTGTATCACTTCCTGAAGAAAGTTCTGTGTCACCAGAACTCCTGAAGGAAGTGTGAAGCTTCAGGGATAGGCAAAGATCAAGAGGGGGTTAGAAAAAAATGTTAGTGATATCTATATATGGATGTACAATAGGTCATCCATCCATCCATCTATCCATCCATCCATGATCCTGTTGGTTCTAAGACTTTTCTGAGGAGAGGAAGATATTAGAAGAGACTCTCAATTTTTTATGCCACAGAATATACATATTCTGGCATCATTTTCTTACTTATAGAATAAAATAAACCTGATCGTAAAAACAGGAAAAAAAGTATTATCCTAACCTGGCACAGAATGAAAGTGTTCAAGATTCTTGTGATTTCTATGAACTACACAATATTGTCTTCTCTTGTGTGCTTGCTCGTGTGCATCTGCTTTAGTGAGAGCAATCCCGCTGCTGTGCCTCCACTTTCTTCAACTTGGATGGAGCCAAGGAGCCTCTGGTGGCAGCTTGACAGGGGAGGACGAGCTTTGCTGCTGCTGTTGGGCCGCACCTGGGCTACGCCCTGCTGCTGCCTCCCAAACTCCACCTTTGCCACTGGGTGTGAGCAGCGGTGGGGTGCTCTGACTTGAGGGGAAAGCAGCAGCAGACTAACTCTAACCCCTGCCCTTCCCCCTGCCTCATCTCAGCTCACCCTGCAGGGCAAGCCTCCTGCCCACTGCCCCACCTGCCAGAGATCTCCTGGATCTCCCCCAACCCTGCCTGGCTCCCATAGACTTCCCTCCCCATGAGCAACATCGAGGTGGCCATGCCCACCTGGCCATGCACACCCAGTCTGTCGTGACCACTGCAGCCATGCCCACCCAGTGGGCCATGCCCACCTGGCACCCAGTGATAAATAAGTTGGTTTCGGGTTGCAGTTTTGGCACTAAGTCTCTAAAAGGTTCGCCATCACTGTCTTAAGTGATATCTTTTGGTGCTAAAGAAGTTATTTTAATGAGAAATGGATTGGATCCTGTGATTACACAAGAGTAAGTCCATCGTTACATTGCACATTTAATGCTAGACACCAAATGGAAAGCCAAATTTATTCAAATTTACTTCATGAATTCTCAATATGGGATAGAATTGAGAATGGATGTACTCTTCAGTGATGGAATTCAATATAATATTGGTGAATTATTGGAAGGGGAAGGAAAGAAGGAAGGAAGGAAGGAAGGAAGGAAGGAAGGAAGGAAGGAAGGAAGGAAGGAAGGAAGGAAGGAAGGAGGGTCTCTGCTTTTTTGCCCATTGGTGGTCATTCTTTTTCTCTGTTTAGGTAACAAAATATGTCTGAAATAATGACCCAATAGTGCACAATCTACTATCTTAGGAGTGGTGGTGGTGCAGTGGTTAGAATGCAGTACTGCAAGCTACTTCTGCTGTCTGCTGCTTGCTTGCACTTTGGCAGTTCAGTTCTCACAGGCTCAAGGTTAACTCAGCCTTCCATCCTTCCAAGGCGGGTAAAATGAGGACCCAGATTGCTGGTGGCAAAATGCTGACTCTGTAAACTGCTTAGAGATGGCTGTAAAGTATATAAGTACTATTGCTATTGCCATATAATTAAAAGGTTGATAATCCAAAGTTTTGGCATCTTAGTGTTCTGATTTGGTGCTTCTAAGCAAATGAATAAATTCATTATGAGCATGTTCATTCCACAGTTCTGACAATACTTAATCATTGGCATTGAAAGAAAGTTGCTGCTCTCATTTTTAAAGTAAAAACATTTAAACTTTATTTATTAGTATCCTGTCTTTATTATTTTTACAAATATCTCAAAGCTGTGAACATATCCAACACATCTTCCTTCTCCTATTTTTTTCCACAAAACAACACTGTAAGATGAGGTGTGTTGAATGAGAGTGAGTGATTGGCACAAAGTCATCCAGCTAGCTTTCATGGCTAAGTGAGATTAGAACTCATGGTCTCCCATCTTCTAGGTTGATAACTTAAACATTAGACCAAACTGCCTCAGTGAATTAAAATTGAATTTTATTCTCAGAGTTCTAATTCTTGCACGTTCAAAAGTTTCACATGGACAATGTATTCAGTTACTTCAAATTACACTAATAAGGAGAACAGAGACTAACCTTTCAGCAGACAGGATTCAGAACTCCAGCAACATGTACTAATATGTTAAAGGAATACTCTTGCTAGGATTTAAGAGGATTTTTTTTAATCGCTCAGGAAATACTGGCAGAGAAATATATAATACATAAGTTAAACAAGTCCAGCAAATTATTAAGTTTAGTTTAGTTTAGTTTATTAATATTTCTATACCGCCCTTCTCCCGAAGGACTCAGGGCGGTGCACAGCGCAAGAATAAAATACAAAATTACAAATATTAAAAGAAGATTAAATAAATGCCCATTAAAACAATTAATACACTGCATTTATAAAAACCCCAAAAATACAACAATAAAAATACAAAAATAAAAACCCCACCAATCCCCCATCAGGCCAGGCCGGCTTGTTCGAACAAAAACGTCTTCAGATCGCGGCGAAAGGAGCGAAGATCGGGCGCCATCCGGAGCTCTACAGGTAACTGATTCCATAGTTCCGGAGCGCCCACAGAGAAGGATCTCCCCCTGGGGGCCACCAATCGACATTCTCTGATCGGGGGCACCCTGAGGAGACCCTCTCTGTGGGAACGCATAGGGCGCAGGGAGGTTGATGCCGGCAGCAGGTGTTCCCTGAGGTACTCCAGACCCCTGCCATGTAGGGCTTTAAACACCATTACTAGTCTCTTGATTTGTATAATTTCATTCCATAACAGAGAAGATCTATTTTATGAAATACAAAAGGCAAAGCATAGCATCCAGCTTAGCAATGCATTACCAATGGGTTTATTTGGAAAGCCTATAATTATTGCCTGTTAATAAAGCACCAAACAGATTGAAGGTTACAAATGATTTATGTTAAGCATAGAGAAAGCTCAAAGAATGGTTGTATAAATTGATTGCAAGATGATTTAAAGAAGGAACAGCATAAAACATTTGAAATGCATGCATAAATATCTCTTCCTTTGTTTTCTGTGGAGTAGGGGAACTTCTCATCCTTCTTATTACTAGAAGGTATCCTGTAAGGCAGGGGTGTCAAACTGCTGGCCTGCAGGCCAGACGCATCATCCAGAAGTCGCACCCACCCCATTGCCAGCAATGGCAAAACCATCCTGATACGTTGCATGATGTCACGTGACATTACAAGTTTGACAGGTCTGCTGTAAGGTATAGGCTTTAAAATTCCTCAAAGTTTTGGAGAGATACTTTAGAATGGTAAAGTTTTGAATGAAACACCCCTTCAAAGCTATTTCATGAAGCATGCTTGTGATCCCCTCAATCCGCAAAGCAAACATGTTGCTTCTCCTTACTCCATTTCAGAGCCTCTTCAGTATTCTCTTCTACTGTTTTCATAATGAGAGAATGCTTGGGGGAGACTTGTTTATTGAGAGTATTTGGAGAAGGTTCAATTCTTCCTCAGCACTGGCTACCCAACATTGGTGCATGCTTCAGTCATTCTGCATTGAAGTTGCCCAGTCTGAAGCTTCTCAATGCTACTGGCCAAAAGCTTAGTTGAGCACTTTGGAAGAGAATAGCAGTGCATCATTCAAAGCTTAGGCCTGAAGCATAGCATTGTGGATGACTTGTGGCCTGAACTGCTTTGTTGAAATGAATTAGCATTAACAGAGGTTTTATAATCTATGACTAATAAGTAATATTTATGCTACATATGTGTATAGTTGCTGAATACAGTAGTTGATAATGTCTAGCTCTATTACCGAAATGTGATTCTCAACACCATATCATTATATTTCTAGTTATTCTGTGTCAAAATTTATACTTAGTACATTTCTATGGGACACTGGTCACAGCAGTTTTCAAAAATAAAATTGCTGCTCAGAAGGCATATGGTGAACAGAATAAGACAATATCTGCTGTGTTTTGAGCATGGGCATAAGGCACATATCTCACAGCTTGAGTTGTATGCAGCATGTGCTTTATTTATTTATTTATTTTATCAAAGTCAATTTATATCTGCAAGTTGGTACAGGTTTAAAGCATTGTTCCTTTATTAGCATTTGAAATAGCATTTTTTTTCATCCATTCCCCTCCTACCAAACCCTTGGGGAAATACAAATGCCCTTCTCTTTTATTGTTAGCTGGGCTCACTGCCCATTCTCTAATCAATTTCACAATTGGATTTCAAAGGGAAAACCAATCTAGTTAATTTCATAGCTTCTCAGATTCACAATGTCAACAGAAAACTCCACTGTTCAAGTAGGTAGGAACATTTCCCCCTAGTTGTATTCTACAGATAAAGTTGAAAGTACTGTAGCTCTCAAGCACATCAAGCAGTGTAATGCAGGATTAAGAGAGGAATGCCTTGTATTCAAATCCATCCCCAGCTGCAACACAGGGTTGGAGGAAAGATTATTATGTAAATACTTCAAATCTTTGAGTGAAGATAGGGTATAAGTCCAAAAAATTATTTATTTGCACAGAGCAATACATCTTGAAAGTCCTAAGAGCAATCAGGATTAAAAAAGGCCTTTTGAGAGAAAAAAAAGTTATCAGGATGAAGAGTTGGAAGAAATGTGCAGTTAACATACTGATCTGATATAATGCATATGTAGGTGTACCCAAGATATTTGCATGCATTATATGTCAGGAGGTTGCAATTCTGAGTGACTGCAGAACATTGTAACTAGAACACAGAGAGGAAGGTAATGGAGCAGGGGCCTGGGTCATCATGTAATCACTCAAAACTGCAGCCAATTTCAGGGGGGAAAATGCTAGGAAAAAAATAGAAATAAAATAATTATTTCTACGCAGTGCATATAACTTAATGTATTGGCTTTCAATCATTTTCCACACAGCTTCATTTGAAAATGCATTTTATCTCCAAAAGCAGAATGATACCAAAGCTATAGATTTAAGAGGGGGAAAAAATTAAATGTGCTGGCCTAATTTTATGATGCAATACATATGGATTGAGATCCTTTAAAATACAGGGGCCCTATTCATTAACCTTTTAGGAGAAAAATATTCAATGTATCCATTGGGAAATGAAATTCAATCCATGGGTATAATTTATTCAGAGTGCTATAAAAATAAACACTCACAAAATGAAAGGAAAATAATAAAGGTGAAAAAAAACAAATGAGGCTAAATCATAAAAGCCAATTTTCCCCAGAATAAAGGATATAAGCACAGTTTGTGGAAGCAAGAGCATTATTCATTTATCCTTCTCAACCTCTCTCTTCAGCCACAGGTTGTAGAAGAGGTCAGCTGTCAGGTAAGATAAATATCCCTTTGGAATCTTCCTATCACAGCACAGATGTAAACATCCCTGCAGATGGCAGGGCTAGGTCTGTCAAGTTGGATGAGAGAGAAAGAAAGAGATGATCTGTCTCCTTCTTTCAAGCTTCTTTCATCCATTCAGTCTGAATCCTGGTGCAGGGGCTGCATTGACTTGCACTCATTTGGCGGATGTTGGGAGTGAACTAAACTTACCCAGTATTTTATGGTCCCTTTCTGATTTACAGCCAGTTCAGCATTTTTGTAAACGGCCATAAATTGGACTGAAGTGATAAATCATAGCCAAAGAGAGGCTCTGAGCCCCTGTTCCAGATCAGCTTGCATTTATGAAAATAACCATAAGTATACTTCTTATCCAAGTCCGTAAAGACCTATAGTAATCTATAGGTATTATTTTGATGGTAGACTACATTCTAATGGGCTCTGACTTTCAACAGTCAAGACAATATCTTCCTGGGAGATATTTACATTTGATTGCCACCCTGAACTTACAAATCCTTGTCTTGCACAATAAATGCACAACAAAACTGGAATCCCCCAAAACAATTCAAGGCATACAGTAGATGTATCTGTTATATGCGTTTTGGCTCCAAAAACTGGATTTTTGTAAAATTCTGTTCCAAAATATCTTAATTTATACATGAAACTAGGACTAATTCATGTTTTTGAGGTTGTTGTTGCTGATAATTTTTTTTAATCAATGCAAAACTTTTATTAAGAGTGTATAAAAGCATTTCAGGCAGATTCATCCACCCCGATTATGCACTGCATCCTAATGTCAAAAATCAAGAAATGAAGTTTCATTAGTCTTCAATAATACTTCTTAAATGTTTTCCAAATATTAATTAAATAGGCACATTTAGAATAGTAAGAAAACAAACTTTTTGTATTTAAAGTATTTTTCCCAGGAGTATTTGGGAGAAACTTCTAAAAAATATTTTATTCATTATATTTGTAATCTTCCTAATAACTGAAATGTTTTATTACATTATTTCTCTCTCCCCCTTTCAAAACAAACCCATATAAACCCCAAATGGAAAAGAACTCTACAAATGAAGACAAATAAAAGAGAAACAAAAGCAATGTAACTAATATGCATTTATGGTAAGAGTGTCAAGCAAATAATAAAAATATTATTAATAACAATAATAAAAATAATAAACTTTTTTTTAAAATGAAGGACTAGTGAATTATCCTGAAGAACTTCATATTTTGATTGGCATTTCTACAAAAGTCCATCGGAGCTGTACATACATAGGCTCCAGACAGAAGAACTAATCAATGAATAAAGGTCAGAATTAGGGTCAGGAGAACATCTTGCCTTGCACACATATTGATTTTCCCTATATTCAACTTCAGATTTCAAATGAATTCATGGAAGAGGGAACCAGTATAATCTATACTTCTTTGAAGATTTAAAAAAATCTGCAACAGATTTGAATGGAATATGACACAGACTTCAAAGTAGAGTTCCATGCATTCAGATTAGTGGTAATAAATGGATCCAATTAATATCTGTCATTATCAAAAATTCAGGCAAAACACTTGTACATGGGTATGTGTGTTAAAATCTCTATTATCTATCTATCTATCTATCTATCTATCTATCTATCTATCTATCTATCTATCTATCTATCTATCTGTTTTAATAAGATGAAATTGGTTTGTCATTGCCTTCATCCATTCTTTTTTTTTAAAAAAAAAATCCCTTCTAATCTATAGTCCTACATTGTCTGGAGGTCTTCCATCCAAAGATTAGTTAGTCCCAAAGCCTGTTAAGATTCCTGGCATAGGAAAAGTTAGTTAAGCATTGCAATTGCATTTTAAAAAGTGTTTATTATTAAAAGTTGAATACAAAAGTTTTTTATGTTAATGAAAGGTATGTAATATATATACTTCATTAATGGAAGTTGTAAATTACGATGTAGACAGTTTCTGTTTTCCCTCCGATAATGCTCTGTTCTTAATATAATAAAATAAGAGAAAAATTTAAAACTAATCCAGAACAGATTGAAACTGATCTGCACATTCCTTAGCACTATGTAAGTTCTGAAAGCCCATGTGTGGACCTTAGCTATTTGCTAAAGCTATTGGCCTAGGTTAGGATTTTTTCTTTCCATTTTTGAAATTTTCATTCAACTTTCATACTTACAAAAATAAAAGAATACAATTTTTTAAACATACACATTACCCTTGACCAACAGTATTTAGAAATTTATTATTCTTGTATCTGAACCCATGTATTAGCACTTAATTA
Source organism: Vipera ursinii (assembly GCF_947247035.1). Taxonomy (NCBI): domain Eukaryota; kingdom Metazoa; phylum Chordata; class Lepidosauria; order Squamata; family Viperidae; genus Vipera; species Vipera ursinii. The sequence continues at coordinate 27,124,072 of NC_139514.1, forward strand.
CAACTAAAAGTTACAACTAAAATCTTTTCAGTGTACATGAACCAATTTGAAATTAAATTACAACATTCATTATATGAAAATAGCACTTTCTGGTCCTTCTAAAGTTCAAAGTCATAAGTCATTTCAAAAGAGCAGATAAAACCTGGTTCAGCTTGCTAATTTTATTTATGATTTATATTGATTTCATGAAACTTATACTCACATCCATTTAAAATAAGTACCTTTGCCTGACCATAGGGCCTTGCTGTGACAATTCTAAAATACGAATCAATGGCCAATTCTCAGCTTAAAGACATTTTGATACTCAGAGCGTGGAATCCAAAGAATCTGACCTTAAGGTCTGATTGTGTGTGTGTGTGTGTGTGTGTGTGTGTGTGTGTGTGTGTGAGAGAGAGAGAGAGAGAGAGAGAGAGATCTTTTTATTAGGTTAGAATAATTGATAATAGAACTTATTCTATACTTTTCATCTATTCCTCAGAATGATAGATGTCTATGGAGATTCTCAGTCATCCTGGTCATGGTTGTCCCAAAGGTGCTTTTTCAAGAGGCAACTGGATTTGTTTTTCTTTGAAGATGTTTCGCTTCTCATCCAAGAAATGTCTTTAGCTCTGACTGGATGGGGTGGCCATGCATTTATGAAGTGATTGTTTTCTTTCCCTAATGTACAGATATGCACATATCTCGCTGCATTGTACTGCATATACCACATTGCTTAGTTGGTGTTTGGCTGTTTTATCCTTGGGGTGGACAAGCTTCTGCCTTAGTGTATTCTTGGGTTTAAAGTGTGCACTTATGTTGTGTTGGCTGAAGATCCTCTTGAGCTTTTCAGATATTCCTGCAATGTATAGAATGCAACATAATGCCAAACAGATTAATGCTTCATATGAAATAATGAGTTGCTATTGTGTACATTTTTCTGTCCCAAAGTATCAAGGTCTTTATACCAACCCTGGAATATTGTAATAAATTGAACTTCTTAAAGAAAAAAATACCTTCTTAAAATAAATTAGGCATTAGACTTTGCATCTGTATCCATCAAATGATGTGGATATTTGAATTCAGGTTATTACTATCTCTGACTCACAAAGTGAAGCAGATAATGAGTTCTGCCTTGGAATCCATCATCTTATTTATCATTTTTGCAGAATTTTTAAACTTTCAAAAAACTTCTAAATAAACTATTGTCATCCATTTAGTAATGGTGAAAATACGAGCATTCTACATTGTACTTACCTATTCTGGTTAGGTAAGAGTTAGTCATTGAGAAAAATAGCAAAATAAATCAGGGCTCATGCAATACATGAGCCCTGATTTAAAAAAAAAAAACTTTTAGTCTTCTCTTTTCAAGACTAAACATCGCCATTTCTTTTAATCTCTCTTTATAGGTGTCAGGTCCCCATAGATCCCTATTGAGACGCTGCCATTCTGGGGGGAACTTTGAGACTTCTCTATGATGTATCCATTTTGCTTTATTCCTCTTTTGCTTTGATGTATCTTCCTGGGAACTGGCGGGGTGGTGGTGGAATGAGCCATCTGCTTTGTCTCATCTCTGGAGAATCAAGGTTGCAGCCCTTGGGAACAACTTATTATCACCTTCTCAGCCAGGAGTTCCCACAACATCTTTGGACCTTTCAATTGTCTCTCTATGGACTGGGCACTTGGGCGGGATTTTGAACAATGGGGTTTAACCTAATGCTTTTGGGCAGGAACTTTAGATCCTGCCTGCTCTCTCTGCAATAACTTTTTCTTAATAAAAGACCCTTTTTATATAATATTTTATTGGTTTTCCAATTGTACATTTAAGTATTTAAAAAGCAATGTGGTCACTGGGTTAATCAATAATTCAATAACAAAATCTTTAGTACAAATCTCAGGTTACATAATCAAATATTTCTTCTCTTTTTGCCTTAACATTTACTACCTCATATTCAAGCTAGTACATTTCTGATTGTATGAACTCAGGGAAAACATCATTATTACATTTATCAATACATTTTAGCTTATACATATCTTAATAAGTCTTCATAAACAATCCATATCCTGTTATTAATTTTACCTAATTTTTAATTTCTCATCAATATTCCAATTAACCTTTAATATCCATAATTTTCAAACTTTGGGTAACCAAAATTTCCCTTATCTCACTTCATACCAAACTACTGTATAATATCCAAAATACACATTTTACCTATTTAAATGTAATCATGTTCTATTTCCTAAAAATTATCTGTTTCCCACCATATTAGATCATTTACTTAATAATAGAATATCCCCTTTGATAAATCAAAACCATTATACTGTATATATTGCCTGGATTAATCAATAAATATTCCTGATAATTAATTTTCATTTCCCTTTTAAATCTATTTTTTCAATATGAAGCAAGTCCAATCCTTATTTTCCACTAATTTCCAATTATTTTGAATCTAATAACCAAAATTCCCCTTATGTCAACATCTTCCTTTAACCCTCAAATTGACAATATAGAATCCCCTCTAATAAATCAAAACCCCAATTTTTTCAACCTTATTCTAGCTTTGTTCCTTTGCCAACTAGGCTTCCATATCAATGCTTTTAACTCATCAAATAAATCTCCCTCCATTTTTATATATGTTGTTTGAATTAAAGGAGACCATTTGATTGCCAGTTTTCTGGAAGGACTGGTCCATTTGTATTCATTAAATTGTCAGCCTGTTATTCTGGTATATATTTGCTCTGGTATATTTTTCTTCAATTCAATCTGTTCTTCTTCTTTCTCAAATTTCTTCTGGTTTGCATAGAAAGTCATTTCCATTTTCAGTATTGTCACTTCCTTGTCTGGATTATCCACAGCTGTATTTGTTGGTCAATTGAGTCTTCTGTCTTAATATTTGGTTGTTCCACTTCTTCTGTTGTCTTCTGCGTTGTTGATTCTTTAGTTGCAATCAAAATTTGGCTTTGTGCATCTAAGCTGGTGTCTTGGTCTTTTATTTTAGGTCTCATTTTATCCCAAGCTGAAAGGGTAGTTTCATGTATTGCTTTTAGCATGGAAATGATTTTGTTCCTGGTCTTCATCCAACTCTTTCTCATGTTTGTAAACAATCTTTCTAGTAAAAGTTGTTTGTTAAGCAAAAGGGTGTACATTCACAGTTCAGGGAGGCCAATTTCACTGCTCAGCTGTTCTCTTACAGTTGAATCTCTTGCAGAGGGTGCCAAGGTCAGGGAAGTCTTATCTAGGTCTGGGCTGTGAGCCAAGTCACATTTTAGGACATAACAAATTGCCATACCAAGCTTCACCACAAGATGTCACTGGTACCATTTAAGATTTTTTAAATCCCTAATTTTTCTAGGTTCTTTTTCCAATTTTCTTTTTTGTAGATAATAACAAGTGTCTCCAGTAAAAATAGGACACTTTTTAGTCACCAAGTTTCAGAAGCATATAAATCCAATTAAATTAAAATTGTTCTGTTTGATGCTTGATTCCCCTGGGTAGTCAAATGCCACTATTCTTAGAGGGTGGGATAGAAATTCCCTTCCCTTTCTCCTCATAGGGGGAAGATACTTCAAAAAGCTTTTACAGGAAAGTACTTAGGGTAAAGAGAAAATAAAATCTCACCCAATTTTATCCACGTTGCTTTCAATGTGCTTGGTGGTAAGTTTGACTTCAGCTATCAGCAGCTGAGTGATGGGCCATATTTCTATGGTCGATCTTTTTTCCCATCAGTTTGAAGAGCTGCCCTGGATCGAGCGGAAGGGCTATTGCCCTTCCACGATCAAGTGAGGGTCCTTTCCTTGCTCATCGCCCCTACAGGGCATATTTCGACCCTTTCCAGGGTCCCCTAGTGGGATAAAACCGGGCACTGGAGACAGAACTCACCTCCATGTGTGCACTAGTGCCGCAATGGCAAACCGGAAGTCTAATAAAAGATCCTTTTGAAATGCTGCCTGCTTCGAGAATTCTGTTTTCTTGAGGGAATAGCTGAGGCGAGACCTTACAATATGATTCATTTCTGGTTCCTGATCAATCTTGTTGCTTTCTCTATTCCAGTTGGACTAAGTTGTTCTAAAGTGTGGTGACCATAAGATAATATTTGATGTGGGTTCTGAGCATAGCTAAACAAAATGGATGAGTTACTAGTTTATATTCAGAATGAATATGGGACTGAAAAGTTCCCTTTAGCCTATGAGTAAATTTTAGAGTATTATTATTATTAATAGTTTATTATAGTGGAATTTTTATTAGTTTTAATTATATGATATTATTATTATTTTAGTATTAGTATTGTTTAACAACTTGGATATTGTATTATTTAATAATTAGGATATTAATTTGTTAATGTTTTTATTATTATTATGTTTACTTTTAATCTGTTTATGTTAAACGGGAGTTAAAACGCATTATGGACTTGGTTATTTATATAGTTGGCTAATGTTAGTTAGATTATGATTATTATATTTGTAACCCTGTACTCAGCTCTGGGAAGTGGGGGAGGGAGAGGGGGGGTTTAGGGTGGTTTGGTTTTGGGGTTTATATTGTAACTTTTATAAAACTTTTCAATAAAAAAAATAATGGATGAGTTACATTTCTACATCTGATTTTTCTTTTAATTTCCAAGAATTTCTCTTTGCCATTCTTATATATTGGCCTATAATTTTCAGTTTATACCTCTAGCCTTCTATGACTGAATTTAATTTTTACCTTCAAAATATTAATGCTTCCTAATTTTATGTCATCTGTAACTGATAAGAATTTATTTCATCTCCTCATTCAAGTAATGAATAAAGATCTTGAAAAGTAAAGGACTGACATTTGAACCATTTAATACCCAAGCTGATGTCTTCATTTTGTTCTTTAGGAACAGCTGATATCTAATTTTTATGTGTTTTTTTAGCTAACTAGTTATCTACTTAATTGTCAAGCTATCTAGCCAAAATTTAACCAGCCACTAATCAGACTGTAGGTTTCTGAGTATAAAATGCTTCATTAAAATAAAAATAAATGACATTTACGACACTCCCACAACCAATTAAGGAATATACCTTTTTAATAAAATCCTCAATTAAAAATGATATAAGATTAGCTTGGCAAGACTTGACAAATCCTTCTGGTTTATAATTACAACACTGTTGTCAAAGTGTTTGCAGTTTAATTACTTTATGATCAGCTCTAAAAAATTTCACATACCACTTGATCTGATTCTCCTTTTTGGAAATAAAGATGATATTTACCATTCTCCATTTTTCAGACACTTCAGCCTTTCTCTATGCATTCTAAAAAAATAATACCTAAAAACAGTTACATACAGTTTATCAGCAAATGCTTGAGATGTAATTTATCTAACCCTGGAAATTTACACTTTTTCAAAGTAAATTTATATTCTCTGGCCAAATTTTCTTCTCAATGTCAGATTGCAGTCTTTTCTGTTTCATATGCCTCTTTTATTTATTTTTTTCACATATTCTGGTGAAGCACTTGTTGAAAATGACTGAACCAAGTAGTTAAGCAATTCTGTCTTTTCTTTGATGCCTCTTAGCATTTTCCTACTTTCATGAAGTTGGTTATATATCAATTATCTTTTCCTTTAATTTAACATCTTGAATGTAGTCTATAGGAATTTCATTTCACTGACCAAAAGCTCCATCTTACAGTCTGCCAATTTTGAGTGTTTGTGTTCGGTGTTGCCAATCACACCCACACAGAGCCAGTTCCTGGTACAAACACAAGGTATTTATTGCAGTTGTAAATCCTTAACTGTAATAACATAAACACTTTGCAAATTGCAAGTTTGACTTAGAGAATGAAAATATGAAAGCCTACTTTTTAGAGAGTTGAAAGTCCAAAAAAAACCAAACACCCACACACTAGCTATGATTCCCAGAATGGTCAGGACCCAGTGCAAGGTTTAAGTGAATATTCCAAAGCAGTATGTAGATAGGATTAAATATATACAGTATACGCAGTAGGAATAGAACATTAATCACTACAAACAATCTATCAAGCTGCAGTTCCTTTTCTATAGCCCTTATTAACAGCTTGACTAGTTTCCTTAGTCACACTTTTTTTCTTTCAAGTAGATGCTTTGAGTTTGTTTGATCTCCTTTTCTTCATTTCTTGATTTTAGGTTTTGTCTAGCTCAGATTGTAGATCAATCTGCAGCTGTGTCTCCTCAGGTGTCTTTTTTCCAGCTAATTCCTGGGGTGCCAGCTGATACTCAGTCTGGTGAAGTTATTCAGATTCTGAAACTGAAGACTCCTTAACTCTTCACTACTGTAATTGGGTAGCTTCAGTGGTGGGATTCAGCTGGTTTGCACCAGTTTGGTGGAACTGGTAGCTATTTTTTTGTTGACTTTGGTGATGCCCTAGCCCTTTTTTACAAGGCCCAGAACATCTCACCGGAAGTGCGTGGATGCCACTTCTGGAAATCTGTTCTGAGCTGGGGACGCCTCCTAGGCCCAGAATTGCTTGCAGGAAGTGCATGGACACCACTTCTGGAAGTCCAATCTGAGCCATGGAGATCTCCCAGGCCCAGAGTGGCCCACCAGAAGTGCGTGGATGCTACTTCCAGAAGTGGCGTCCAAGCACTTCCGGTGGGCCATTCTGGCCCTGGGAGTCCTCCATGGCTCAAAACAGACTTCTGGAAGTGACATCCATGCAGAGAACTGGTTGTTCAGGTATTTGAATCCTACCATTGGGTGGCTGGCACTATCTTCTTGAGCAGACATGTCAAACACAAGGCCCGGGGGCCGGATCCAGCCCGCAAAGTGGTTTCATGTGGCCCGCGAAGCCATCCTGGAAACAGTGAGGGAACGGCCCCCACTGCCTTGGCCCTGGCCCAGAGACCCTCCTTCTGCCAGAGACCCTCAGATCTGTCCCACTCCTGCCCAGGCCCCCATAGGCACCCTTCATGCGAATGATGTAGAGCTGGCCATGCCCACCCAGTAGGCCATACACACTCTAGCCACACCCACACAGTAGGCCACGCCCACCCTGGCTATACCCACCTGGCCCCCTGAGGGCAACCGCAATGCTGATGCGGCCCTCAATGAAATTGAGTTTGACACCCCTGTTCTTGAGGCACTATCTTAAGATGATCTGTAGTGTGGCAATAGAATACCTAGATTTTTTGTCCTTGCTGAAGTTCCCTAGTGAATAACTCAGGATTTCATGCCCATAATAATCACTATGGATCTGTCCCAACAGGAGCCACACATTGTTGGATTTAGTATTCCGATCAGCTGGACTGGGGAATCAGAAAGTGGGGGAGCTTTGTTCATTTTATTAATTCTAATAATTGTTAATAAAAAACAATCTTTATGCCCTTTAGTGTTGGAAGACCCAACTATGTTTAATCCCAAATGCTGTAAACAAACTAGCAAGCAATATAATGGAAGTGATCTGAGAGGCCGACACTTTCTGTATATAATGGGCTATCCATGCTTTTAAATTTTATAAGGCAATTTTTCCCATCTGGAAAATGTTGGAAAATGTATGGAAGAGAAGCTTTCCATGAACAATTCACTATACTTTTCAAAGCCAATGATAGTCATTTTAATTTGGACTCCAGTATATCACAGGAAAGTAGTTTTGAATTCCTGGATTTGTTAGTTTATAGGTCTCAAGGATATAGTGATAGTATATAAAAATATGAAGGCCAAACCTTTGCCTTTCTCACATGAATCAATCAGGTTGGAACTGGCCCCATGGTTAAGAGAAACAACCAGTATTTCTTTGAATGTGGTAAATACAGTATATCCAGCCCTGCCTCCCTCTATTTAAAATGATAGTTATAAGATCTTTATTGAAAAACTCCCCCTTGATCTGGAAGAACTGTGTAATTATAGGTTGGTCTCAGATATTCTATAGTAGAGAAATAGCAGCATCACAGATCCAAATATTCTACATTTGGTTGAACCTGCTTATCTGGATCCATTCTAATTATAATTTTATTTGAAATATGATACTGGGATTGATTTGTTTGCCTTGATGAGTAGCTATCCTCATAGATAGCCAGTAACTACAGTAGATGGGGAGCATTGAATCTCTGAATTCTTTTGATCCTCTCATAATTTTTCAGTATCATAAAGCATGGTATACCTATGGGCCATCTGGAAGTACTGAGTTTTGATGATACTGTATTACAGTGGTTCAAGTCAGTGCTTTCAGGACATGGCCAGAATATTTATTTATTTATTTATTTATTTATTTATTTATTTATTTATTTATTTATTTATTTATTTATTTATTTATTTATTTATTTATTAAATTTGTATACCGCCCTTCTCCCGAAGGACTCAGGGCAGTGAACAGGGCAATACATATCAAAAACAAGATACAAAAATTAAAAATGATTAAATAAAATGCCCACGAATAAGTTAAAACACATTAAAAGTAGGTTAAAACACATTAATAAAACCCAACCCCATCCCATCAGGCCAGGACAGCTTGTTCGAAAAGGTAGGTTTTGAGATCGCGCCGGAAGGAGTGGAGGTCAGGCGCCATCCGGAGCTCGACCGGAAGATGGTTCCATAAATCCGGCGTGCCCACAGAGAACGCCCTCCCCCTGGGGGCCACCAGTCGGCATTCTTTGACCAATGGCACCCTGAGGAAGCCCTCTCTGTGGGAGCGTACTGGGCGGAGGGAAGTCGACGCCGGCCGCAGGTGCTCCCCAAGGTATTCCGGACCCATGCCATGTAGGGCTTTGTAGGTCATTACCAACACCTTGAATCTCACCCGGAAGACAACTGGAAGCCAATGCAGCTCACGGAGCAGAGGTGTAACATGGGAGTGTCGGGAAACTCCCAACACAACTCTCGCGGCTGCATTCTGTACCAGCTGGAGCCTCCGAGTGGTCTTCAAGGGTAGCCCCATGTAGAGAGCATTGCAGTAGTCCAGACGAGAGGTCTTCTTGGGGGACAACTGCTTGACACTTAGATAACTAACAGTGTCCCACAGGATTCAATCTTGACTTTATGCAGTTTAACCTCTACTGAAACAGAGAAAAACATCCATCAATTTAGAATAGGTTGCCATTAGTATGCTGATGATATCCAGTTGTTATGCTGTGTATCATCTGACTTCAAAGTAGCAAAGCATAAATACCTTTGAATGCTGTTTAAACTTTATAATAGCCTGGATGAGGGAAAACACATTGAAGATAAATCTTCACAGAACTGAAGTGCTACTTGTAAGAAGAAAACTAAGTAAGAATTTAGGTAAAGCCTTTCTGGGATATGATTATATTTTACAAAAAAGAGCAACCTTGCAGTTTAAAAGTGCTCATTGACCTCTCACCTGTTTCAAGAGATGCTCTGATGTATGTGGTATTTGTACGATTGCAGCTGGTGTGCCAGAAACAACAGATTGTGCAACAGCCACTCATATCTTGATTTTAATTCTCTTATCAATTGCAATTAGTTCTACGGGGCCTACTCTTGAAAAGTGTTTGCAAGTTGACTCAAAATTTGGTTGCCAAGCTACTAACTATACTATACAGTGCAATTTACAGGAATTACATGATTCTTGTATTAAAAGATTTTATTTTAAACAATATATTTTATTGGTTTTTTATAATAATCTTTAGTGCTTAGTAAACAGCGTGTTGTCTGGTTCATATATTTTAAAAAAATCAGTAGTGATTAATTCCCATAATTCCATAATAAATATATTCAGTGCTTTTTTTGTAAAAGAAAAAGGTGCCAGAACTCACACATGTCATACAACCCACCTTGCCTACCCTACAAGGTTCCATCCAAAAAAAGGTGCTGGAACTCCGTTCTGAGCGTTCTATGAGGAAAAAAAAGCCCTGAATATATTCATGAATAATGTATTTCCTTGATTTCCTTGTATTAAAAGATTTTAACTGGTTGTGTTTTCACATACAATGTAAGGGTTTGTATTCATGGATTCAATCTGGATCGGTCACCAAGACCAGAGGTTTAGTCTTCTGAGCTTTGAGACTCATTTGAGACTCAGAGAATGTCGGCTGGTGGCCCCCAGGGGGAGGGCCTTCTCTGTGGGCGCCCCGGCTTTATGGAACCAACTGCTGGTGGAGCTCCGGATGGCACCGGATCTCCGCTCCCTCCGGCGCGGGCTAAAGACCCATTTATTCGAACAAGCTGGCCTGGCCTGATGGGGGAATGTCTGGGTTTTTATGGGTTTTTATATTTGATTGTTTTAATTGGGCAATTTATTTAATCTGTTTTTAACTTTTGTATTTCTATTTATATGCCCTGTTCACCGCCCTGAGTCCTTCGGGAGAAGGGCGGTATAAAAATCCAATAAATGAAATGAAATGAAATTCTGGAGCCCATCTCTCTCCAGCACAAGTCTGAAAGCTCAGAAGACTAAACTTCTGTCCCCGTGACCGACCCAGATTGGATCCTGCAACATTTTCCTGGGGCATGTGCAGTATGTTTGCCTTATCAAAGTTTTAAACAGATTGGATTTTATTTTATTATTTTTTTAAAAAAAATCCTCTCCAACAGGAAAGCTTTAAATCAAAATGATTAAAAACATGCACAGAGAAATGAATAGTGCTATGTGAAAATTAATTCTCAATATTTTCTGCCCTAATTTGGGCATAGGGTTGGAGAATCAGTGAATATATATCCACATCAAAGATAGGTTTTCCAAAAGTAGAGTATACTTTTATTCGCAGCAAGAGTACAACTTGTTGGTTACTCCTTTTCTTTCTTTCTTCTTTTTTAAGTGTAACTCTTTTATTTTTAGAAATAACTGCTGCAACTTTGTTAGGAAGTTGACCACCATACTTTTGATAAATTTGGGTATTGGAGTTAGAAATGATGTTATCAGAAAAGGAGACAATTCTGTCGGAAATATGAAAGTGGTATTGTTTTTAAATGGATAAGACACAAAAGTACAAAAAATCTACAGAGAGAAAACAGTTCTCAGAACTAACATTACCACATTTCAGAGATAACTATAAGCAGGACAGACTATTCAGCCACAGTTATAGATAGATATAAGCTGTATTCCTTTCTTTATCAAATTATAATTTTTAGTTTCTAAATAGATGGAATCATCTGACACTTTTGTGACATAGAGCTTCATTATATATCTTCTAGTCTTTAGTCGTTGTCCCTTCTTTTCTTTCTAGGTCCTTATGCCATTTTTCACCCTCCCTCAAAATGTTGCTTGTAGGAATTTCTTCTGCTTTCTTTAATGAGCTTTACAGATTTATCCTTTTTAATCTTCCCTTATAAATCAATCCCTTCAACTTCCTGATAATTTTGGTTGCACTCTGAGCAGCTTTGGTTTTTGTCAATAATTTTTTAATAGATATTCCTTATGAAGGGGGGGGGGAAGTGTGGTAATTCTGCAAATACTATTGTGTGCTATATCAGGGCTTTTCACCTTTTCACCCATTGTACCACTTTTAGGATATGGCAACATCAGAGTACCACCAGTCACCTAGCAAGGTGTCAAAAAGTTGATGACAAAAAAAAAGGAAAAAAGTGATGAAGTACAAGTAGTCCTCGACTTACAACAGTTTGCTTAGTGACTGAAATTACAATGGCACTGAAAAAAGTGCCCCAAGTCACAGTCGAGCAAGACACCTGCCTGCCTGCCCGGCAGCGCTCTTCCTTCTGTCCGAGGTTTTCATTGTGACCATTTCTGTTGAGGATTGGCAGTGGGGGTGGGGTGGGGTGTGTTTGGTTTTTTATTCTCCCCGTCTGCTGGGTGGTTGCAGCAGGTTTTGGTCACTTCACATGACCCTGGGACACTGTGACCTTCGCTCTTTCCGCCGCAACCTGAAGACTTGGCTATTCGAACTTGCCGGCCTGGACTGAGGGACTGGGATTTTAGATTTAAAATTTAAAATTTTAAATTGTAGAATGTGTTTTATTGTTCAGGGCTACTTGTTTAATTTATTTATATATATTTATATATTATGTGTTGTATATAGTGTTTTAATTGCCCTGTACACCGCCCCGAGTCCTTCAGGAGAGGGGCGGTATACAAATCCAAATAATAATAATAATAAATATGAATCAGTTGCCAAGCATCTGAATGTAAATCACAAGACCCTGGAGATGCTACAACATTCCAGCTGATCGGTGCTTCTTCTGGACTCAGAAGTGCCAGAATCAGTGCCGAGCTCCAGCTGGTGCCTGGTGCTGATCCTGGTGCTTCCACTGAGCCCTGACAGCCCCAAAGAAGCGCTGATCCTGGTGCTTCCGCTGATCCCTGACAGCCCTGCAGCTCCAGCCATCTCTCACTCAGGCTTGTGCAGGGCTGCCACCGGTTCAGCTCATTCCCCTCCCACACTACCACTTTTCTAGGATGGTCGCATACCACCTGCCAGGTGCCAATGTACCACAGGTGGTACCCATACCACTTGTTGAAAAGCCCTGTGCTATATATATATAAGGACTTTCACAATTCATATGTGAATTAACAGGAAAACGACAAAATATTAGGCAATTATGACATTATGTCAGATGTTCAAATACTCTTGATTGATAAGCGAAGAGGGGTATACAACATTATTAATAAAAGACTGAAACTTTCATTAAATCTAAAAATCTTTTTGAAATGTCTTTACAAAGACAAGAGTGAGACCGTAGGCAAAGGTTCATAAGTTTATTCGGTTCAGCTCCGGGCAGCTGACTGTCAAAACAATCCTGGCTTATATAGTGAACTGTCAAACATTACAACCAATCAGGTAACAGTAATTTTCCCGCCGCTCGGACAGCGGCCAATCGGCGAGCGGCATTCTGACAGCTCGGCGGCTGTCGGGGAATTCCTCTCAGCTGAGCGCTTGGCTCAGTTCGGAGGACCAGATTGTGGACTGCGGATTTGACAGTTCCGGGAACTGTCAAATCCAGCGCGTGCGTGTTTGGTCCCGGCAGCTCGTTTGACAGCTGTCATCGGTAATGGCGGCCGGCGGGGCGGCGTGCATGCGCTGTTGCTTTTGGCAGCCATTTGACAGCTGTCAACTGTCAAAAGTCTGCCGGGCTGGTGCTTTATTTGCTGTTTGGAATCCCCAGGTTTCCCGATATGATTCACCCCCTTTCCCCCCCCCCTGAACTGGTACGTTATTTGTAACAACAGTTGAACTTTTAAAACAAGTATTGTTAACAGGGTTTCTGACAGTGGGCGGGTTTCCCTCCCATTCAAAGTCCGCGAGGTATGCGGGGGGTCTTCTGGCTCGGCTGGACCGTCGGAGGCAGGGGGTGCTTCCTTCGGATTGTGCTGCCGGTGGAGTTGTCTCTGGAGGGATTTCGGCAGTCGGTTGTGGGTCCTGGGGAAGGGGAAGTTCGATGGGTCCGGGGGTGTCGGGTGGCGCGGGCTCCTCCAGAATCGGTTGCAGAGTGGGGTTGGGGGGTGACCTGGGTCGGAGCTGATCTGCGTGTCTGCGTTGTGTAAGTCCTGTCCCTGTGTCCACTGTGTAAGACAACGGTCCTGTTTGGTCCAGGATAACCCCTTGAGCCCACTTATCCCTTCCCCCATAATCCCGAGACCAGACATTTTGACCCCTGGAGAATGTTTTTGGCTGGGCGATGGGGGTCATTTCGGCTGCGGGTCTGTCAGGGTGGAGTCTGTCAAGCCTTGTCACCAGGCGGCGGCCCCATCGTAGTTCAGCAGGACTTTTGCCGGTGGAGGAGCAGGGCGTAGCGTGATGGGCTAAAAGAAATTGTGCCAGGCGATGGTGCCAGTTCCCCGTGATGATTCTTTTGAGGGCGTCTTTGGTGGTCCTCACCATAACTTCTGCAAGGCCGTTGGACGATGGGTGGAAGGGAGCCGACGTTGAGTGCCTAATACAATTGCTCCTCGTGAAGATCTGAAAGTCATGAGAAGTAAATTGTGGGCCATTGTCTGATATTATAATGTCGGGGAGACCGTGTGTTGCGAAGATTCCCCTGAGGGCTTGGATGGTTGCAGTGGATGTTGTGCTGTGAACCGGGAGAACCTCCAGCCACTTGGAATAACTGTCCACTACTATAAGGAAGACCTGCCCTTGGAAAGGTCCAGCATAATCAATGTGGATGCGGGACCAGGGGTTTTTTGTGAGTTCCCATTTGTGGATCGGAGCTCTGGGTTGGAGCGGGCGGGATTCCTGGCACAAATAGCAGCCAGCGATGTGTTTTTCTATGTCTTGGTCTATTCCTGGCCACCAAACGTAGCTGCGGGCCAAGGCTTTTGTTTTTACGATGCCAGGGTGGTCCTCATGTAACGTGTGCAGTACCTTGGGTCTGTGTTTGGGTGGCACAATTACCCTGCACCCCCAGAATAAGCATCCCAGGTGAGAGGTTAATTCATTTTGCCTGGAAAAATATGGCTGGAATTCTGTGCCTGGACAGGAGGATTGCCAGCCAGTATGTACCCATGCTAACACTCTGCTAAGCGTTTTGTCTTGGGATGTTGCGGCAGCGATATCGTTCGCTGTCAGTGGGCATTCCAGGAGTTCCTGAATTGCTAAGATGTTGCTTGCTGGGGCCGGGTCTGGTTCCGTGTGGGGTAAGGGCAGTCTGCTGAGACCGTCAGCGTGACACATTTGGTGTCCCGGCTTGTATACTAGTTGGTAGGAATATGCTGCGAGGAATGTTGTCCAGCGCAGCATCCTGGGGGACAAAATTTGGGGGGTTTGGCGGTCCCAGGTGAACAATCCTAGCAGTGGCTTGTGATCTGTGTAAATCACAAAGGGGCGGCCGTAAAGGTAGTCGTGAAATTTTTTTATTCCCGCCACTATTGCCAGGGCTTCCTTATCTATCTAGGCATAATTTCTTTCCGTTTTGGACAGAGTCCTGGAATAATAGGCCACCGGGGCTTGAGTGCCGTCGCTGTCTAAGTGGCTTAAAACTGCTCCGATCCCGTATGGGGATGCGTCGCAGGCTATGCAGAGAGGTTTGTCCTCTTTATAGTGGGAGATGGTGGCGTTGCTGGATAGCATTTGTTTGAGTGCTTTGAAACTGTTGTCATGGACTGTTGTCCACTGCCAGGCTGCCCCTTTGTCGAGCAACCTGTGGAGAGGCTCTGCGATGGTTGCCTTTCCAGGTAGGAAGGCGTGATAAAAATTCAAAAGCCCGAGGAAAGCCTGGAGCTCTGTTTTATTTTTGGGTGTGGGGGCGGCTTTGATTGCGAGTATTTTAGAGTTAGTGGGGTGGATTCCTTGCGAATCAATTTTGTAGCCCAAAAAATCTGTGGATGGGACGCCTATGGAACATTTTTCTCTTTTGAGTTTTAACCCCGCTTTTCGAAATCTGGATAGTACCTCTTGCAGTCTGGTTGCTAAGTTGTTTTCTGATTCCCCTGCGATGAGCACGTCATCGAAATAGGGGCAGACCCCTGGGATTCCCTTTAAGGTTTTTTCCATGACTTCCTGGAAGATACCAGGAGCCACTGTAATACCGAATTGAAGGCGGTTTACCTTAAAGGCGCCGCGGTGTGTAACAATGGTTTGAGCCTCAGCTGTTTCTTGGGTGACAGGAAGCTGAAGGAAAGCGTGCGCCAGGTCGAGTTTGGCGAATATTGAGCCAGAACCTATTTCAGAGAGCACGTCCCTAACTGCGGGGACTGGGTATGCATGGGGATTTAGTGCGCAGTTCAGAGTTGCCTTATAATCTGCGCATATTCTCACGTCCCCATTTGGTTTAACTGGTGTCACGATGGGTGTCTCCCAGGTTCCCCCATCTGTTGGTTCTAGGACCCCGAGGCTGACTAAGCGATCTAATTCAGCCTCGATTTTTTGTTTCAGCGTGAAGGGGACCCTTCTTGCCTTAATGTGGATGGGACCCACCTCAGGTTTTAGTCTGAGGTCAATAGGGGTGCCGGTATATTTGCCAAGCGTTCCGTCGAAGACATCGGTGAACGTTTGGCAGACCTGTTCTAGGGTTTGGGACTGTATGCGGTTGGTGCCCTCCAGGCGGATGCCCAGAGCCTCGAACCAGTCTAATCCAATGAGGCTGGTTCTGGGTGCCTCTGTGATCTGTACTGTTAAGTGCCCAAGGAATTTTTTGTATTCTACTTTTAATTGTGCTTGTCCCTTTAATTGGATAGCGGCCCCCTGGAAGTCTGCAAGGAGAATTTTGGAGGGCTGTAGGGAAATATGGCGTCTGCTTTTAAACCCAATTTTTTTGAGGGTGTCCCATGACATTATCGAAACGGAGGACCCGGAGTCGACCTCCATTTCACAAGGCACCCCTTGAATCTTAACCCAGATCTTAATCTTGGGCTGTAAATGGTGGATGGTCGAGATTTTTTGTTTGGCCCGAATGGACAGCACTGAGGGCTGGGGATTTTCTTTGGCGGGGGAAGGGACCTTGGTCCTACCTGCCGGAATTTCCTCAAGCTCGTGGAGGGTTTCCTGGTTCAAGCTGCGGCACGCGGAGCGAATGTGCCCGGTCTTCCCACATCCGTGGCACTTGGCATTTCTAAAGCAGCATGTGGCTCTGGCATGAGCCCCGCCACAGCTGGCACACTTCGGTTTGGGGCCGGTGGAGGTGGGTCTTTGGCCTGGACCGGCTGGTTTGAATAGCCTGCGGTTCCTTCCATGGTCGGCGCTCATTTTGTTGAAGCGGGACATGATGTCGTCGACGCCGGTGTAGGTCTCTGGTTGCTCGTTGTCCGGCTCCCAGGTGTGGTGGACTGACCCGGCCGGGCTGCTTCTGAACACAGGGGAGCCCTCGCGGTGGCTGTCTTCGTAGGCCATGATCTCTAGTATGAGTTGAGCGAGGTCCATCGTGGCCTTGGCTACCAATTTCTGCTGGAGCCGCTCGTTGGAGAGACCGGCAATAACCTGGTCTCTGATGCGGTCTTCCAGGTCTGGAAATTGGCACCTGCGGGCAGCGTGACGTACCCCCGCGACGAAGGCTGTGGACGTTTCACCGGGTTGCTGGCGGCGGTGGGCGAAGTGGAGGCGCCAATACAGCTCAGACCGACGGGGCATGAAGTGCTTGCTGAGGCGGTCGGTCAACACAGTGTAGGGGACGGTCGCGACAGGGTCTGGGCTGCAGAGCCCTACAGCGATGTTGTAAACGGTGGGCCCGCTGAGACAGAGAAGGGCTGCGGCTTTGTGGCGGTCCTCCGTTATCTTGTTGACAATGAGGTAGCCTTCAATTTGCCCCCAGTGCGACTCCCATCCCTCGGGATGGCGGACGTCGAATTCTCTGACGTGACCTAAATTTGCCATGGTCTGGGTCCACAGCACTGTTCAAGCTGCAGAAGGGTTCCTTTGCCCTCAAAGTGGCTTCAGCAGTGACTTGTCAGCGAGAGGGATTGGAACTCCTTCGCGGTGTGACTTAGCTCAGCAGGCAGCTCTATAGTACCGGGATCCCACCTTCGTCGCCAGGTGAAATGTCTTTACAAAGACAAGAGTGAGACCGTAGGCAAAAGTTCATAAGTTTATTCGGTTCAGCTCCGGGCAGCTGACTGTCAAAACAATCCCGGCTTATATAGTGAACTGTCAAACATTACAACCAATCAGGTAACAGTAATTTTCCCGCCGCTCGGACAGCGGCCAATCGGCGAACGGCATTCTGACAGCTCGGCGGCTGTCGGGGAATTCCTCTCAGCTGAGCACTTGGCTCAGTTCGGAGGACCAGATTGTGGACTGCGGATTTGACAGTTCCGGGAACTGTCAAATCCGGTGCGTGCGTGTTTGGTCCCGGCAGCTCGTTTGACAGCTGTCATCGGTAATGGCAGCCGGCGGGGCGGCGCGCATGCGCTGTTGCTTTTGGCAGCCATTTGACAGCTGTCAACTGTCAAAAGTCTGCCGGGCCGGTGCTTTATTTGCTGTTTGGAATCCCCAGGTTTCCCGATATGATTCACTTTTCAAATAATATTGGGGCTGAAATTGCAAGCAGATTTTTTTTTTAAAAAAGAGAGTTTAACAAAGAAGGTAAGAAATGAATTATGAAGATTTAAACTTAACAATATTCCTTCCATACTTTTTCATTTCTACAACCATATTCAATTCTGTGCTCAAATAGTTCAGCAATTTATTAATATCCTCTCAAGCTCTAAAAATGGCTGGAGTGGCCTCAATAGAAAGATGAAAGAGGTAGAGGTGATGGATGAATGGATGGATGAGAGGGTGGGTGAGTGGATTAGTGGAGTCAGTTCTGAGTCCAGGCAAGTACCTGGACAGGTCCTTGAAATTTTCTTGGCAATATTTTGTGGTTTGCCATTGAGTTTCTGGTTCTCATATTTTATAGCAGGGAACTCATAAAGCAGGGAATTGTTATCCTGTTCCCTGATGAAATATCTGGTCCTTGTGCCAGGATGCTCAATTCTCATATTGCTCTTCAAAACATCAAGCTGAGTTCCATTGGAACAGGTAAATTTAACTTAGGGAGTTCTTTTTGTAATAGCAGAAAATATATGAAGTTCTGGGTTGAGTTCTTGGTGTTGTGTGATTTGGTTTTCTTCTTGCAGCCATTTCATTAACAAGACTAGGTAAGATAATCAGTATTCTGACCTGGGGACATCATGCCCACTCATACAATGTTGGCAGGACAAGCTGCTATATATCAACTGGAATATACAATGAAAAATGGAGAGTACATGAGAGTTGTAAATATGGGTGACTTGTAACAGAATATGATAAGAAATTAAATGATAACCAGATGGTAATTTATGGAGGATATCGAATAAAGTAGCTGAGCAACCAACAGAGCTATGCAATGTATCATTAAAACCTTGTATCCTGAGAAATAAAGAATAGAGAATACTATCTCTGTCTCTGCCTCTGCCTCTCTAAAGAGTGAACCAG
Organism: Vipera ursinii; assembly: GCF_947247035.1. Classification (NCBI taxonomy): domain Eukaryota; kingdom Metazoa; phylum Chordata; class Lepidosauria; order Squamata; family Viperidae; genus Vipera; species Vipera ursinii. The sequence goes on from NC_139514.1 coordinate 27,142,785, forward strand.
GAAATTATAAAGAAAGGAGACTTAACTCAGGAAGAAAAAAAAATGATTGGGGAGTGGGGAAAATAATTAAGAAGAAATACCTAAAAAGGTCCTTGATTAGTGTAATAAAGTAAGCATACAGAAAGGCTTCTTTTATTTCTTTGAACCTTGTCTTAGAGTAACCCAGTAGAAATCTGTTAAAGAGAAAGAATGAGTGCAGGTTTCAAAGAAAGTATAATACAATTTATTGAGACTTTTAAAGCCTTTTTAATGTAATACTTCACTAAACCCTATTAAGGGTATGCGTTACCCAAGAGGTGGGGGGTAAAGTCCAGATACGGATTTAAAAATAGATAAGACAAAATATAGAATTGGAATAAATGGCTAATTTTCCATACAAAAAGAAGTTAATAGTAGGGTACTCTGGAGATCATTGCAAGGAGCCAAAGTGTTCAATACATTCATTAATGGTCATAATGGAATTATAGTACACAGCATTTTGCTTAAAAAATCCTTTAAAACAGCACCTTTTTGAAAAAATTTGATCAAGAATGGAAAATCTTATTTACTGAAGTTGTTTTCCTACAATCCACAAATATATTTATTGAAAGTGGCAAATATTCCCATTTTCCCACAAAACCCTATGAAACAGTCCTATTGATCTAGTTGTTGTTGTTTTTTTGAACAGTCAAATCTGAATGCCCAAAACCCTGAAAAAGTTGCAAGTGAGCTGTATTGTGATTATAATGTGACAAATAAAATGTTATTAAGTATATTAGTTTTAATTATATTAATTTTATTTAAATAATCTTAATATACAGTGGCATGCAAAGGTTTAGGTAACCTTGGTCAATTTTTACGTTTCAGTGAATCCCTGAGTGAACAGGTGCTGACACAACTGCTGCATGGTACAAAGTTAAACATGACATCTTTCTGTAAATTGAATGCAAAATCAATACTTATGTTGTTTACAGTTTCAAAATAAGACAATAGTGAATATGGCAGGAGCATAAAATTGGACAACCTCTCAATCAGCACTTTGTAACATTTGCTTTGCCCCAAAACATATCTTCCAAATGTTTGTTGTAACACCTACGGTAAGTGTCTTTCTCTTCTTGCTTTTGAGTCTTTCTTCCAAATCTCTTCTAGTTCTAGTCTTCTTCTGTTCTTCCACTATTCTATTTCCTGTTCTAACAAAATCCATCAGAATTCTTCCAGATCAGAAATGTTCTTCTATTTTATTTTATTTCATTTTTATTTTATTTATATTGTGCCCTTGTATTTTTATAAATAATTTGTCAGAGACAAGAAGGCAGAGTGGGGGTGGAGTTAAACATGTCATTAGCTTAGAACTCTTATATTGCAACAAATGATCCAAATCTAGCCCCCTTGAATTCCTTTGACTCTTATCTGGCGTCAATTCAGCTTTGAATTTTAGTTGACTAGATTCTTGTTTATAGGCTTGAGTAATAAATCCTTCTGAATTACATCTTAATGCATGTTACTGGTCCTTTGCACCTGACATTACTCTTCCTATTTTTCCCAGAACAACAACCCTGTGAGGTGGGTTGGACTGTGAGAAAAACTGACTGGCCCAAACTTACCCAGCTGGTTTTCATTCCTAAGGTGAGACTAGAACTCATAGTCTGCTGATTTCTAGCTGGTGCCCTAACCACTAGACCAACCATTCTTGATATCCTTAGGTAGGATGAGAAGATCTAATGAGGGACTATATGTTGGAAGTTAAAATTTGGTGCCAGGTTTTTAATGTTTATGGTTTTAATAGATTCATTATGGCATTATGGTATTTTAATTATTGATTGGAATTGTTTAAACTGTTAATTGGGAGCCCCTCAGAGTTAAATGTGATGAATTCAGGATGGCTATATAAATATTTTAAATACAAAATAATAAAAAAAATCTTTCCACTTTCTATTAATTTTTCAGCAAGATTCAAATATAAGAACTGTGAAGACATTCCACGATCTTTATCTTTTTTTCTCCTAAATATTTATTTAATTCCATTTATATCCCACCCTTCTCCGAAGACTCGGGGTGGCTTACAAGCTTATTGTGTGCCTGACTTGTAGGTTTGCTTTAGATTTTTGTCTTATTGATAAAACAACCTTTTTCCAGCTCCAATTCTTACTCTTAATGAATCACAAATGGAAAATAAAAAGATTTAATCAAATGAAAAGTTAAACAATAATACATTAAAAAAGGAAAGAAATTGGAGCTGCTAACAAATTGTTGTATGTATTCCCCACTACAGTGCCTCCAGAAAATCAAAGAGCTAAAAGTAGAAAAAGATGAAATTATAGTTTCATTCAATGTCACACCACACTTTACCTCATTGATCCAGAACTAGCAAAAGAATCAGTGACAGCAGTACTACATAACACATTCCAACGTAACTAAATACACGAAGATCAAAAGTACCCTGAATCATAGACCTCATCAATCTCTGCCTCACTACCTAGTTTCAGTCTGATGGACAAACATACCAACAAATTATATCCACATCCACATTTCCAGATGCTTCTTTTAGCATTCAATGATTTGTTATATGGGCTGGTGGATTTTTGAATGGAGAAAACATCTTGCTAGCATTTTCCATTCAATACCGACTTCTTTCTTATAGGAGAATCCATTCCGGTGCATGTTTAATATTTAAAATTTATTTTCAAATTTCTAACCGTCCTTATCGTATGGTTCTGGGTGGTTTACAATAATTAAAAAAAGATAAAATTCATAAAACAAACAATTACAGTAAGAAATAAAGTTAATCAAGCAGCTACTAAAATACAATAGCATAGATTACATATTTAGTTCCAGAAATATCCATACAGTAGTATCTTTAAAAAAAATGAGAAGCTTGTAGAGAAACTTGTTAGCTGCGAAGTCGTGTCCTTGCTTCTTGGGAGGAAAGCCATGGCAAATCTAGACAGCACACTAAAAAGCAGAGACATCACCCTGTCAACAAAAGTGCATATAGTCAAGGCTATGGTCTTTCCAGTTGCAATGTATGGCAGTGAAAGTTGGACCATAAGAAAGACTGAGCGCTAAAGAATTGAGGCCTTTGAACTATGGTGTTGAAGAAGACTCCTGCGAATCCCTTGGACTGCAAGGCGATCAAACCGGTCAGTCCTAGAGGAGATAAACCCTGACTGCTCTTTAGAAGGCCAGATCCTGAAGCTAAAACTCAAATACTTAATAAGAAGGAAGGACTCACTGGAGAAGAGCCTCATGCTGGGAAAGATTGAGGGCAATAGAAGAAGGGGACAACAAAGAATGAGGTGGCTGGATGGAGTCACTGAAGCAGTAGGCATGAGCCTAAATGGACTCCAGAAGAGGGTAGAGGATAGGAAGGCCTGAAGGAACGTTCTCCATAGGGTCGCGATGGGTCAGACACGACAGTTTGATGCTTAGGAATCATACTTCCAGGGAGGGAGGAAATAAATTTCTGGTGTTACCTAGTCCAGACTGGTATATAGTGGGTTCACTTAAAAGAAGGACAATAAAGTTAGTTGTATATACTAACTGCAGTGTAGACATTCAATTAAAGCCATTGTGATACTATGTGCACTTCAGAATAGATGGAGGATACAGGAAATACAACAATCTAATAATGGAAGAACAATGATCATTTTCAAGTGATTAACAATAATGAGCATATTAACACAATTAAATACTTATTTCTCAGGGGAAGGCCATAATTATTCTTTCTCCAGATACTATGCACAAATTTATTGTGCAGAAGAAAGTATGCAGCTTGAGTCTGATTTGGCAAAAGCCCTAGTGTTGGTATTTCTGTTGAGAAAATTGTGAAAGACATGTTAATGAAAATCTGAAAGAATGGACTTTCACTAATCTTATACTATGCATTATTTAATGACAGAATTTGAAGGTTACTGAAATCCAAAAAGAACAAATGGATATTGAGATAAAATTGGAGCATTAGTGGAGAATGTTGATTTCCATTCTATATTAGTTTTTCATGTATTAATGTATTAGTCTGTTCCTACATTCCCTGACCTATTGTCTTTCTGATATGTAGAATATCAGCTCATATATTCTCCCAATATAGCTTTGAAAATCAAAATCCTAGACCTCTACAAACCTGAACCATGCTATATTATGACTATATTAAACTAAATGTTAAGGCAGGCAAAAAGCATGAATTCCCAAACACCTTTTTGAAAATATTAATGTTTAAACTTTGCCTCTGAGTTTGTTTTTAAGTACACATTCTTCTATGAATTTTTTAATCTGTGAAAATGATGCAGAACTATTTTCTTCCTCTCACTGTGTACATACATGATTTGATCTGTATCTCTCTCTCTCTCTCTCTCTCTCTCTCTCTCTCTCTCTCTCTCTCTCTCTCTCTCTCTCTCTCTCTCTCTCTCTATATATATATATATATATATATATATATATATATATATATATATATATATATATATATATATATATATATATATATAATGGACTCCAGAAGATGGTGGAAGACAGGAAGGCCTGGAGGAACGTTGTCCATAGGGTCGCGATGAGTCGGACACGACTTCGCAGCTAACAACAACAACATATATATATATACAGAGAGAGAGAGAGAGAGAGAGAGAGAGAGAGAAAGAGAGAGATGGGGGGGAGGTGTGTGATAGTGGCTGTTTTTTCTTCTTTTTTTACCAGTTCAGGTCTAAGGCTGGCAGCCACTATCACACACTACTCCCAGAAGAACGAAGCTGAAGTCACCAGCCTGAGGATGACGGATGAGATTTTGTCGAAACGTTGCCCTGATACCTCCAATTTTACGTGGGAAAAAACCTGAATGACCAAAGATCTACATACAAACACCCGCGAAAACCTCAGAAAACATATATATATATATATATATATATATATATATATGTGTGTGTGTGTGTGTGTGTGTGTGTGTGTGTGTGTGTGTGTTCATGTGTGTGTGTGTATCCCCTATACTTTCTTGACCAATCATAGCAATGATATTTCCTTGTAGTCCTCTATAACCCTACAGAGCTTTCTTATGTACAGAAGAAATGAAACAAACATTTTTTTCTGTCAACATTTATTAACAAATAAATGCAGTTTGGAGGTTCTGTGGCTGGATCATAGGAAGCTAAGATGTCAATAATTAGGAGTTATGTATTGTAAGCTACCTTGAAAATAAGAAAGACAAGATGGATAGTTGTTGGTTGGTTTGGTGTAGAAGTTACAAGGCTTTTGTACAAAGACTGTAAGGTGATGACATTTTTGAACCTGACTGGTAATTCGTATGAAACCTAACTGGAATGAATGCAAATTATTTAAATTGTTTTGTAAATTACTCACACATCTTGTTTGAATATTGCTTGGATATTCTATTACTATCAGACTGAACTTGATCATAAAACATTAGTAGTTGAAGCGTAAAGTTGAATTAAATAGTCGTCCATGAAGTGATTAGGTAAAGTTGGATTGTTAAACATATAACATAACATTATGCAACATGTATTTAAGAAGTTTAATGCATCTTGAAAGCAACATTTTAATCTATTATATGCAGTGCTTTTTTTTTTGTAAAAGAAAAAGGTGCCGGAACTCACACATATCATACAACCCGCCTTGCCTTTGCTACAAGGTTCCATCCAAAAAACGTGCCGGAACTCCGTTCTGAGCATTCTATGAGGAAAAAAGCCCTGATTATATGAGAAGGGAACTGATAGCTCTGAGAATGATGCCCTGTAGGACACAGGGCAATAGACTCCTATCTATCTATCTATCTATCTATCTATCTATCTATCTATCTATCTATCTATCTATCTATCTATCTATCTATCATCTATCTATCTATTTATCTATCTAATCACATTTAGAAAGCCACCATCTCACTCAGAGAAATATGCTGTATGGTGTACATATAAAATGATGAAACATAAAACTGAATGAAAATATTGTAAAAAAAATCTTTCTTACTGGATGACCCATGAAGGAGAAAAATATACCCTCTTAAGTTTATTGGCTTGTGCAACAAATCACTAGAAAAAGGAGAAAGACTCTTTCAGGAAATATTGGGGGGATCTTTTCAGGAACAAGAAAGAGAATATTTTAGGAAATATTGGAGTAGGATAGGATGCATCAGCACTTGAACTCAGGATCAACTTCTGTGTAACAGCAAATGCTACTTAAATATTATCAAAACATATTCTCAATGTTGAAATTAAGAATTTCTCTCATCTTCATTAAATGCAATGTGACCAGCATAATTCTAAGACCATATGAAATGGCCTGAAGATGATGATTATAAGAAAAAAAAAGTAAAATGAGAGAAATATTAACATTAAATAGAGTAGAATAATAAGTAATGAAATCACATTTTTTCTACAACACATGTCAATGTATGTATGGTAAGTAGACAGAACAAGTCCATCCACACACTGAAATGAAAATAACAATGAAAAAAAAAGCTTTACAGCACTATTTTCCTAGTCACTGAAGTAGCTCTTTATGCACAGTCACCTCACACATATTTCAGGAACAACCAAGCATAGCCACTCTGAGTTGGGTGTTCTAAATCATTTTAACTTTTCACAATGTTTTAAGTTTGTTACTTGGGGAAAAATAATCTAATTCTAGCTTTGATTTTCTACTTCTACACTCTGGTGCTTTCTTCATAGAAATAGGTAAATTGGTCTCTTTTGTCTCATATGCACACAAATAAGAAGACAGATATATAGCTGGGGATAAAAAATATAAAGATAAAAAATAACTGTCATAATCTTGCTTGATTAGAAATCTTGCTTAATTAAGGTTCCTATAAATTTACTTATCTTCATATTCCCTTGTTATCAGTTTTATCTTCCTAAATCTATCTATCATCTCTCTCTCTCTCTCTCTCTCTCTCTCTCTCTCTCTCTCTCTCTCTCTCTCTCTCTCTCTCCATCCATCCATCCATCCATCCATATCTGTCTGTCTATCATCTGTCTATCTATCATCTTAAATAATCCTGTATTATTCTCTCCTCTCAACATTTTTAAGCTTGGCTGGAATTCATTCTGTTCAAATCAGGTCAACTGACTAGAATAGACTGTTCTGAATTTTGCACTGGGATTACAGTAATGATGAATTCTGGAAAATCCACATACCTGCCTACTTTGCTATATATTTATTTCCTTCTGTGCTTCCTTCCTTTCTGGAAATAATATATGATCTTTTTATTTAGAAAGTTATTTATTTCGGTATTCATGGGAATAATTATAGATCCCACACTTTGGAAAGACCCTGTCCAAAATATGTTTTAAGTTTAGAATAATGTGATTCAGTAGCTTATTCATAGCAGTAACATTTCCATACCTGGATATTCTCATGCACTGCTATTTTCTGGGTCCTTGATTTCAGTGGACAGAAAACAACAGAGAAAACAATAATACTGACATGCTTCTGAATGAAAATGTATTTCCCATAATACAAAAAAAAAAAATCTGCTGCACCACAACACTAAGAAAAGCAGGAGAGAAAGGGCTACTTGATGTCTTTTTCTGTAACCACTATCCAAAAACCGTCATATTTCAACACACAGTACCCAAACCACAACACACCACACAGCTGACTGCCACACAAAAACTAACCCTACCATACACAAAAGGGGTGTTGGAAATGACAGCCAGAATTCTCCAAACCCTATTGCTAGCCCAGAAACCCACAGCTACACTCGGCCAGGAATTATCCAGAACAAATAACAAGACACAGAAGGATGAAAGAAACAATATAATCTACAAAATTAACTGTAATGACTGCAACCAATTCTACATGGGATAAACATTACATCAATTAAAAAACTAGAATCCACAAACACTGGCTGGCAGTCAAACACCATGATCCCAAATTCTTAATCTCTACCCACACCGACACTAAACAACACCAGTTTGATAGGAGCAACACTAAAATCATCAGCCACACTACTGCTATTCTCATCAGTTCATCAAAGCCTGGTACATCACAAACAATTCCATCAACAGTCACATTGACCTACAACCCCAGCCTACAAACCCCTCAGAATTCAAATCAACTGCACAGCCAATCTGAGACAGCACCAATCCTCAATCAACCCATGCAAGCCCCCTCTCCCCCCCAGTTCACCTTCCAATGAACCTGACCTGATGTAACCTCCCCATCACAAGACCCATCACAAGCATCTCACTGATGACTCATACCTGACCCATCACAAGACCCTCACTTGACACACCCACACCAGAGACCCTTATAAACAGAAGAACACTGACACAGACATTCCCCAAACGCCGCTGAAGATGTTACCTAGTCTGGTAACGAAATGTTTGGAAACCAACCCACAAGCACAGGGAATGAACCTTCACCCTCATCCTACATCCTAGCTACAGATATTCACCACTATTGCAAACAACTTTTCATGTGATGTGGCGTGACATATCGGAACTTTTTCCCCATTGCCGGCAATGGAGTGGGCATGGTTTCCTCGTGATGCATCTGACCTGCAGGCCAGCAGTTTGACAACCCTGCTCTAGGGGCATATTAAAAGGAGTAGTTGTTACTCTGTAATTTCATTGTTTTGCAGTAAAGATATCCCATAGCCTAAACATACTGTCTGACAGTGACTCAAAAAACAACAACAACACAAAGTTATTAGAGTGACCTAGGACATTTTGCAATGAAACATATGCCTTATAATCTTTTACTAATAAAAGAAATGGCAGCCATTTAAATCAGCTTTGTCCTCGAACAGAAATTGGAAAGATAAAGAAGACCAATAGAAGGGAATATATGTAGCACTATATGTTAAGTCAGGTTTGAGCTGTGAGTCCTTCGCCCTTTCAAAGCTTGGTAACAATCATGCTCAGAGCGCCAGGGACCCCCTCAAATAAATATAGATTAGAGTTATGTAATGGCAAATCAATACTATTAAACATGTCAGTTTATGGAAATATCACAAAAGCATTGCTCTGAGGGGTTGTGAGCTGAGACCCCACTAAAACCCCTAACCTGTGTGCAATTATACTTCACACATATAATAATAATAATAATAATAATAATAATAATAATAATAATAATAATAATAATAATAATAACAATAATAATAATAATAATAATAATAATAATAATAATAATAATAATAATAATAATAATAACAAAACAAAACAAAACAAAACAAAACAAAACAACAACAATAACAATAACAACAGGATCAGGCAGGAAACCCTATACCATTTCAGGCAAATGGCTGTCCAGTCTCCTCTTAAAAACTTCCAGTTTTGGAACATTCACCACTTCTGGAGGCAGGTTGTTCCACTGGTTAATTGTTCTAACTGTCAGGAAGTTTCTCCTTTGTTCTAGGTTGCTTCTCTCCTTGACTAGTTTCCATCCGTTGCTTCTTGTCCTGCTTTCAGGTGCTTTGGAGAATAGCTTTACTCCCTCTTCTTTGTGGCAGCCCCTGAGATATTGGAACACTGCTATCATGTCACCCCTCACCCTTCTCTTCATTAAACTACACATACCCAATTCCAGCAACCATTCCCTATATGTTTTAGCCTCCAGTCCCCCAATCATCTTTGTTGCCCTTCTCTCTACCCTTTCTAGAGTCTCAACATCTTTTTTACATTGTGGTGACTAAAACTGGATGCAGTATTCCAGGTGTGGCCTTACCAAGGCATTGTAAAAGTGGTATTAGTACTTCACTTGATCTTGATTCTATCCCTCTGTTAATGCAGCCTAGCACTGTGTTGGCTTTTTTGGCAGCTGCAGCACACTGCTGGCTCATATTGAAGTGGTTGTCTACTAGGACTCCAAAATCCTTCTCACAGTTACTACTATTGAGCAAGTTACCACTTGTACTATACCTGTGCATTTGATTTTTCCTGCCTAAATGTAGAACCTTACTTTTTTCACCATTGATTTTCATTTTGTTAGATAGCGCCCAGTGTTCGACTCTGTCCAGATCCTCCTGTATTTTAAGCCTATCTTCTGGAGTATTGGCTATTCCTGCCCGCTTGATGTCGTCTGCACATTTGAAGAGTTCCCCATCTATCCCCTCATCCAAATCGTTGATGAAGATGTTGAAGAGCACTGGGCCCAGCACAGAGCCCTGGGGCACCCCACTACACACTTCCTTCCATGTAGATGCAGTTCCATTGAGGACCACACGCTGAGTACGGCCTGTCAGCCAGCTACGAATCCATCTGGTGGTGATGCTATCTAACCCACATTTTTCTATCTTATCAAGTAGTAGGTTGTGATCTACTTTATCAAATGCCTTACTGAAGTCCAAGTAAATTATATCTACAGCATTCCTCTGGTCCACTAATTTTGTCACTTGGTCAAAGAATGTAATAAGATTTGTCTGCCATGATCTGTTTTTGACAAACCCATGTTGACTTTTAGTGATGACTTTGTTTGCATCAAGGTGTTCTCTGATTTGTTGTTTGATTATCTTTTCCAGAATCTTCCCAAGTATTGAGGTCAGGCTGATAGGTCTGTAGTTTCCTGGATCTATTTTTTCACTTTTTTGAAGATGGGAACTACATCAGCTCTCTTCCAGTCCTCTGGTAGTTCCCCAGTGCTCCAGGATCTTTGAAAAATATAGTTCAGTGGTTCTGAGATCATGTCTGCCAGTTCCTTGAGAATTTTGGGGTGTAATCCATCTGGTCCTGGTGATTTGAACTCATCTAGGCTGGACAGGTGTTCACTTACCATTTTCTTGCCTATCTTAACTTGCGCTTCTATTCTGCTTTTAATGGCACTGGTTTTGGAAGGTTGGACTGTTCTTCCCCTTTGTGTAAAGACAGATGCAAAAAATGAGTTAAATAGTTCTGCTTTCTCCCTGCTGCTTGTCACCTTCTTGCCATTTTCCCCCACTAATGGACCTATCATTTCCTTAACATTTTTCTTGGTTTTTTATGTTGAAAGAAGTTTTTTTGTTATTTTTTACTTTGGTCGCAAGCCTTAGTTCATTTTGAGCCTTAGCTTCCCTCACTTCATCTTTGCAGGCACAGGCTATTTGATGATATTCTGCCTTAGTTATGTGCCCCTCTTTCCACTTCTTATACTTGTCCTTTTTATCTTTCAATTTGCCAGAGAGTTCGTTATGCAGCCATGCTGGTTTCTTTTGAGAGCTGTTGTTTTTCTTCTTTCTTGGTATTGTGCTAGACTGGGCCTTTATTATCTCACTTTTCAAAATTTCCCAAGCTTCTTGAGTTGTTTTCCCCTTTAGGATTCTCATCCATGGATTTTTTCCCAAGGTCTCTCTCAGTTTATTGAAATTATTGAAATTAGCTCTTTTAAAGTCCAAGACTCTAGTTTGGCTGTGTTCTATTGCTTGTGCTTCCAGAATGTTGAATTCCAATATTGCATGATCACTTCCCCCCAAGGTTCCTGTGGCTTTGACACTTTCTATCATTTCATCTTTGTTAGTGAGAATTAAATCCAATATGACTAATCCCCTAGTTCCCTTCTCTACTTTTCGGGAGAGAAAGTTGTCTGCTAGGTTTGTCAGGAATCTGTTTGATCTTCCACTTGGTGCAGAGTTTGTCTCCCAGTTTACATCAGGGTAGTTAAAGTCCCCCATTACTATTGTGATGTGCTTCCTACATACCTTAGTTAGCTGACTAGCAAAAAGTTTATCTATTTCCTCTGTTTGGTTGGGCGGCCTATAGTATACACCTATGGCAATGTCATTTTTTCCACCTTTTATATTGACCCAAATTGACCCACTTTTATCATTGTTGTGTTCTATTTCTGTAGAGATAAAGTTATTTCTTGTATATAGAGCAACTCCACCTCCTCTTTTGTTTAGTTTGTTTCTTTTAAATAATTTAAATCCCTCTAGCTGTGTGTTCCATTTGTGGGTTTCGTCCCACCAAGTTTCCGTAATGGCAACAATATCATATCCACCCTCATTTACCTGAATTTCTAGTTCACCCTGCTTACTGTTCATTCTCTGCGCATTGGTGTATAGACATTTGAGTCCTTTATGACTGACCCTGTGTTTACTTGCTACATAACTTGTGTGTTGCCTGACTTCCTCTATTTTCTTAGATTGCCGGGGACAGTGATGTTCTGTATCAATTAACTTACTGTCTGCATTGTTTAGTTTATATGTTCCTCCAGAAACGTTGTGAATTTATTGACAAGTAACTCAGTCCCTTTCTTGGATGGATGCAGACCATCTCTTTTGTACATTTTTTCATTGGACCAGCTATGGACATCTTGACTAATATAACCAAAGCCTTCTCCTTTACATCACTCCTTTAGCCACATATTAAATTCTGCTATATGCTGGCCTTTTCCATTTTGCTCCTTATACACTGGTAAGACCTCTGAAAAAGTGACCCTACAGCCTATTCTGCTGAGTTTCTACCCCAAGCTCTGGAAATCATTCTGCACACAGAGTACATCCTTTTGGGACAGATCGTTAATGCCAAGATGTACAATAGCATCCACATCAGAGTCATTGCTGGCATTGTCGACTGTTTTGAAAATACGCTTCTTGTCTCTACTGGCAGTAGCACCTGACCTCTTTTGAAATCTCTGTATCCTTTCCTAAATTTACATCCATTATAATTGAATCACCAACCAGTAGGTGGCTTCTCTTTTTGGTTACCTTTCTTTTCTTGCATGACTGATGTGTAATACCTGATTCGCACTTCTCCCTGTCAAAAACAAGTTCATCTTGGACCATGGTCCCTTGCTTATTTGAGTTATCATCACAACTATCTTGACCTGTTTCCTTAATGTCCCTATTAAGGTCAGCAAGGGCACTGTATCTGTTATGCAGGGACACAGCAAAAGCTTTGGGTTTATGGTTCACAGCTCTCATCCTGCCAGATCCTACAGTTGTCCACACTGCCCTTCTCCTGCAGGATTTTTGCGGTAGAGTGGGGTGATAGCACGGAGGCTCAGTAGAGTAGAAGGGCTGAGCTGAACAACTAATTTCTGTCTGAAGAGCACAGATTACAGACCCTAGATAAATAATCTGTCCTTGTAGAATAGTGATTTGTGTACAGATAGGGCATTTTCCTAGTTTGAAAAGAGTGCTGCGAAAGACAGCTGCAAAACAAGTGTTGCACTGAACTAAGCCAGACATGCTGAGATGAAAGGAATCTCAGATGCACTTGCCCTGAATGTACCACCATTTTTGATTTTTAGTTATGTGATTCGCCCACCTTAACTCATAGTTTTGTAGCTTTTCCCAGCAGCCCCTGGCAGTTTAAAAGCAAACAGGGTCCAATCAGCAAGGGCTTAGCTACTATGAGACAGTATTTCAAAAGTCAAGGATTATTCTTCACAAGATTATTTCTGCACTTATTTATTTATACATATTGTTACGTACTATTTCTTTTAAGGGGGTTTACATGTAAACTAACAAAGCTAAACAGTTTTAAAAAACAAAAGAAAACTATATGTTGGCAACACTGCTATATTAAGTGTTCAAATGCTCTATAAAGGAAGATCTTTGATACTTTTTCTTTACACACACACACAAATACTTACATACATGAATGGTTTTCATTGAACTGAATGCTACATCAAATTTACTTTTTAGATATAAGGTAAATATACTATAGCTTATTCATCTACAGTATTATTCTAAAGAAAAAATCAAACATCCTTTAATATAAGAAGTGTGTAATACCCTTGGTGCATTTAGTATATAGAAAGCTAATTCATTATTTGATGAAGGAATACAATTTAGAAAAAAATATAAAAAATATCATATATTGCAGAGAGAATTCAACTTTTAAAATTTGTTTTATTCTCACATGAACCAATTTTGAAAGCTTACCGTATTTCCACCAAATGTGACAAAATGATTTTAACTGCTGACTGAATTTCCAGCATGTTTTAGAAAATTACTTATTCCTTTTTGTAATCAAAACTGGAATAATATGCCAACAATAGAACATCTTGCAATAATTTTATAAAAGTGTAATATGCAATAGTATTTAATATATTTCTTTCATTGAAATTCTCATTGTTGAATGTTTATTACTTCATTCAAATTCTGCAGCTATTTACTTATACAATCTTTGATCTGATTCTGAGTTTACTTTCACTAGAAGTTTATAAATTAAACCCAGTCCAGGTATTGAGTATGAAAATAACATATAGAACATAGAACATAAAATAATAGGATTGGAAGGGACTTTGTAGGTCTTCAAGTCCAAACTCTTGCTCAAGCTGGAAACCCTATATCATTCTGGACAAATCATTGTCTAGTCTCTTCTTGAAAACCTCTAATTATGGAGGACCCACAATTTCTGAATGTTAGCTGTTCCACTGATTAATTTTTCTTACTGTCAGGAAATTCCTCCTTAGTTCTAGGTTTTATCTCCCTTTAATGACCTTCCATCTGTTACTTTTTGTTCTGCCCTCAAGTGCTTTGGAAAATAGGTTGACCTCCTCTTCTCTGTGTCAACCCCTCAAATACTGGACAACTATTACTATATCACTCCTTGTCCTTCTCTTGGTTAGACTACACATATCTAGTTCCATCAATCATACAGTTAGCCTCCAGACATCTTATCATCTTTGTTGGTCTTCTCTGCACACTTTCTAGGGCCTCAACATCATTTTTGTATTGTGGTGACCAAAACTAGATGCTGTATTCCAAGTATGGTCTTACCAGTGCAGTATAATACAGTACTACAACTTCTCATGGTCTTGAAACTATCCCTCTATTGTTGCAGCCTGCAGCTGCAGCACAATCTGGCTCATACTTAAGTGATTGTCCTCTAGGACCCCTAGATCCCTCTCATAATTATTATTCTATATGTCTGCATTTGGTTTTTCCTGCCTATGTGTATGATCTTACTTTTCTCACCACTGAATTGCACATTGTTAGATATTGCCCAATGCTCAAGTCTGTCAACATCCTTATGAATCTGGAATCTTTGAATTCCCCTTCTATCTTTTCATCTAGATAATTTATGAAGATGTTGAAGAGTATTGGGCCCAAGAACAGAACCTTGTATCCTGGAGTTATTCTTTCACCTGCAGATTTTGCCTGCCTGGTAATAAAAACCTATGGTTCCATTCTTAGGGTCCCAAAGATTTCTTGCAATTAAGTTTAGGTAGAGGATAAAACCTCTGTGGTTTGGCTAAAGCTGAAGTCTTACAGTTAAGGCTTATTTATGTAAATGAGTTCAAGAGGCAGCTTTCCACCAAATGATTTGCTGTATATGCCTGTTCAGAATTAAAATCTCTCCTCCTCCTCTGTGCTGTAGGGGATTGCATTATGGATTCACTCCATGGTTAGCTGAATCCCAAATGGCTTCCTGAGGAGTTTAAACTACTTGGGATACCAGCCAAGTTTTCCTATAGATTTATACAGATTTGCACTCTATAGGGGCTCCCAATTTTCTCTTCACCTTATTGGTGTGTGATTGATCTATCTAGTTAACACATATCTATCTATGTGATCGTTGTTTTGGAATTGGTACATATTACTCATTGTGCATTGATAAAATATTATCTTTTCCTTGAGCCATTTAAAAATATGCTTTCTATAAAATTTATATCTAAGTAACTCAATTGTGTGAATGTTTTGGGGAAACTAATGAATAAATATGTGGAAGAAAGGGAGTGTTAACTTTGCTTAAAGCAAGTAAAAATAAAAGAAGGCAATCTGTTTATCCTTCCATGGTCTCTTTGATATGGCAAGTACACATAAAGAAATGTGTGCATTACCTTTTAAAATTATTTTTGTGATGAGACCATTTAATCGTATACCTCACAGAAGAGGAGAAATCTCCTCAACTAGTCCCTCAGAGAAAGTGGGTTAGTTATGGAACATTCCCCACCCATTGCTGTTTCAAGGAGAAATTTTTTACTCTCCTGGAAATGAAGCCTGTTCTACTCACTCACATATGCATCTCAAACAAAATTCCACTTTTTCCCCCCAGTTATTTCCTTAGGGTAAAATGGGGTTCCTGAAAAAAATGTCTTCTCATTTCTATCTAGCAATAATTTTAAGAGTATAGATAATGCTTATGCCTTACTTGAAACATGACTGCAGAAATATGGATATTGAAAAGTTTCATCTTTATATCTCAAGTACTAAACTTTATACTAAAAAGTATGAATATTAAGGCACCTAGGAGAGTGGCTATCAGTGACTACTGGTCATGATGGCTTCAATATTGAGATTGTAAGCATCTTTGTACCAGTTCTTAGAAAGCCAGGGTTGAGTATTGCTTTAGAAAAGAACTGGGGACATCCGGAATCAAATCTGGAAACTCAGCCATGGAAACTCACTGAGTGAGTTACTCACTGATTCAGCAAACTGCCGTATAGAGTTGTTATTGAGGGGGAAAGAATGCAAATCTCTATGGAAAGACCAAATCTAAATACTGGACTCAGTTGTAACGAGTGGATATATTGCATTCATGTGTTTCTCGTGTATTTCCAGCATGAATCTGGTTGATCACTGTTAGAAGAGTATCCTGGACTATGTGAACTCTGATCCCTTTTCATGATCTGTCCCAATGTACTTTTTAGCCCAACCTTGAGATTGGCAGGGAGCATGGATATCTATGGGCTAAATGGCCTTTGTCTAAACTTTTGATAGAGATATATACTGCATGGAGATAAGGCACCAGTAGAGAAAGCCAAAAACAAATCCCATGTCAAGAGCTCATCATGCTGCTACCTTCAAATGTTGCCATTCTTCTTCAGTATTGTGAACATATAATTCCAAATCTATTTCTACTTTGAAATCAAACCCTTTTTTTTGTCAGAGCTCTTTTCTTTCTTCCACATATCCTGCTGTTCAAAGAGATTACATGTGAGAGTTTATGAGTAGCTCGGGAGGCATAAAGTTACTGCCTAAGGCAGTCTATGAGAATCAGCCCTCTTATTCTCAATTGGAGCACCTTACAGCTTTTGTCATACATTCCACCCTTCCCATCTTTTACAGAGCCTCAGGCACAGCACTAGTAAAAACAGCATTTTCCTGGGAAGGAAAGAAAAATGATGGGGGAAATTGGAAGGAAAGGTTGGGAGAAACAGAGAAGGGAGGATTGTTGTGTCTGATCAACAATCCTCAACAATAGACTCTTGGGAGTCTATTGGGCAGGCTGAGAAATGAGAGAGCCAAAATGGATGACAAAGTAGTTGGTTCCCCTGTGGAATATTTATTCCAGGGCGGATTTTTAAGCATTTTTGTACCCATCAACCCAAAACTGTGGTACATGTGTCTCTGTATGTGTTTGTTTCAAGTATTATAGTGGGCTTAAGAATAGAGCACAAGTAACCATTTGCATTTCTCAGAGGATTGTTCTCTATGAACTTTCTCTTCCTATTTATTTTCTTTCTTCTTTTTTCTAGACTCCACAGCAGTTGCTTGAATGAACAAAGTAAAGGCATCTTCCACAATCTTTCTTTATATAAGATTCAAAAAGAGTTTGGGGAAGAAATAGTTGTTTATAAATGTTGTCCAGTTTCATCGATAAAATAATGACATTATTTGTAAATCTATTTGTAGACAGGGTGGGTATACTGTACTTTTCTTTCTTAATGCATGCAAACAATATTCTTACTTTGAGTACATGTGTTTAATAAATGCGATGCTTGTACTATATATATTGGTATAATCTTATAAACAAGAATACAATGTGTGTAGCATGATCCTGCAGTTGTTATTATTGTTTTTATATTAAGCATTTTTCATTTCTGGAAAGATAGAATTTTCCAAGTGTATTGAAATACAAAAAAGAAAGCAAATTGTCTCTTCCAATTTCACCTTCTGTTTATTCATATTCATTTCAAAAACTGAATATGCACAACATGCAACATATTCTGTTTGTGTGATTAAAAAAAAACTTGGAAAAGGTTTTGGAAACAAAAATTCATTAGGAAATTCAATCCAGCTCAGGAAAATATGGGTTATGAATTCAAGTTTCAATTTTATTTACACTCAAAGATCAACTTTAATATAAATATATTTGATATAATATAACAATATAAGAAAAGAACAGTAATTTAAAATAGAAATAGAAAATATGTATTTTTAAAAACAAAGTGCCAGATGGATTTAGAATTCTTTTCATATATAAATGGTGTTTAAGTAAAATTTCCCTTGATACACATGGACACTGATCAAACAGTAATAAATTCATATATTCTGATTCCTAGATGTAGCTAGATTTGTAGCAATCAGCAGTTGTATTAAATCATTTCAAAACCCTATACAAAATGGACAATTAAATGGAATGTTGCTTATTGTTTTCATTTCCTTTAATCTACATGGGCATATTTGCTCTGTCTTAGAATTTAATGATATCTTTTCTCTCATAACATGAGATCTAGCTAGAGCCTTGGTGGTGCAGTGGTTAGAATGCAGTATTGTAGGCTAATTCTGCCGACTACCAGGAGTTTGATCCTGACTGGCTCAAGGTTGACTCAGCCTTCCAACCTTCAGGGATCAGTAAAATGAGGACCCAGATTGTTGGCCACTATATGCTGACTCTATAAACTACTTAGAAAGGGCTGTAAATGACTATGAAACATATATAGGTCTAACTGCTATTGCTATTGCTAGATGAAAGAAAGATCTCCAAAGCTTATAGTAAGTGGTGTTTATCAGAGAGTTTGCAGCAATAGTTTGTAAAAATACTAATCTCTCATATATATATGGACAGTTGGGGAAAACCTATGTCTTTTTGATCATTAACATCCAACACTTTCAGCTTTTGTTTTATCTAGACTTGTTATTGATGAATAAATGAGAACTGAGAATTTAGTTGTTTTAAGGAATTTTGGTGATCATTTTCAAGTTATTTTTCTGTTCTCACAATTAGAAATCTATTGAACACACAACACCAGTGTAATCATTTTAGCTCTGAAAATTGTACAGTAGGTAGTAAATAGATGCCACTCTTTAGGGAGATAAGCTTAAGCCAACATTTTGCATCAGTTAGGGTATTTGGCCTTAATAAGATGAATTTTATTATCTGCTCTAGGTAATGAATATCTAACTTTCATTAGAGGTTAGAAACTTCTGAATTTTCAAACTGTAATGCTTTAAAAAACAAATATTTATTTTCATACATTAACCAAGTCCCACTTTTATTATTAATATTATTATATTATCCACATCATGTACTATATGTGAATGACTGAAAGAGGAATCTCTCTCTCTCTCTCTCTCTCCCTCCCTCCCTCCCTCTCTCTCTCTCTCTCTCTCTCTCTCTCTCAATGGAGAATATAATGCTTTTGTTAAGCAGAACACAAAGTCTAGTTTCTATCAATTTCCAAGGCAATTAGAAAAAACTTTCCCACAATTTATTTGTAAGATATAACCTTTTCTCTATTTTTATTAAATCAGGATGTGGTCACTGGCATATATCATACTATAGATCTGATTGGTACTTTGTTTACTTCTCTGCATTGAAAGAACTAGAACTTAAAGGGGGGAAAAGGAGTATCTGTGAGTCTCTGAATTTTCACATATACACATCACTGTTTAATTCTTCTCCCCTATGATGCTGTAAATTGAGGCTACATTTGATTCACTTGTTCTTTTTGGATTAATGTACACACACTTGTCATACATGATCAAAAAATGACCTTGAAAAGACAGCTGGTCACAAAAAAGGGCTAATTAATGAGGATCATTTCCATTTTTAGGTCCCCAGAATACTCCTGAACCACCCCAGTTAATCTTTGGTGTTGTTTTTTCTTGTCAGACTATACCTTAGTCTGAATTTTAATCTCTGTTGGAATGTCTATAATATCCACATGGAGTCCAGAGAATAAAGATATTGATTAAAGTTCGTCTTTTTTTTTTAAAAAAAGTAATTTTCTTTTCCAACCCTGCTTTTCCCAAAGGAATGTGTTTCCAAAAGGAATGTGCCTGATGGTACAGGATATCCCTAGAACAGATGGAGTTATACTTTTTGTTTTAATTTTAGATGACTGGGGGGAGGCATATGCGCACATAAAATCTATTCTGACAGCTAAAGCTTAATGCATTTATTTCAGATGTTTAAATTGGAGAGAGAAAGGAAGAACAACTTGAAAGGATAAAATTGTTAAATTTTCTGAATTTCATCAAATAAACCTTGGAGAGCTCTCAGGAGGCTGAAAAAACTGGGGCTGATGTCCACAAATAGTCCATTTATTCTGTGTAGAATATCAGTTTTCCATTTAAACTTATTTCCATTTCTTTTCTTTTTTTAAAAAAAAATCTCTCTATTCTTTTTAAATAGCTGAATTTAATAAACTTTATTAACACTAAGGGATGATTGTTCAGCTAAGTGCATGATCTATAATTATGAGTACCATATTTGGAACTTAGTATCATATAATTTGATACATGGTTACTCTTTAGAAAGGTTAGTGGTCCAGGTGGGATAGAATTAAAATGGGGTCATTGTGTGGAGGAATTTAGTTAACTTTCCTGTTTTATTCCATTAATATTTCCTGCTGTTATAGTCCATATTGTTTCTTCTTGAATTCCAATGAATTTTTTTTACTGTTCAATACAGAAAATTAGTTGTTGCTTTGCAATATTTTTGCCGCTGGGAGAATTCCATTGGTAGACAGCCTCTCAACTGTTGTATTTTTCAAGATGCTCTGCCAATTGGAGTGGGATAATTTGGAACAGATTGTTGCTTTCTGGAACAGAGAGGATAGATTGGGTGCATTCAAAATCTGAATCAATCTTCACTTTTGATTTGTTCTTCTAGGGTTATATTGGTAGGATCAGTTGTGGCATGACAGTTATAACAAAAACAAGGGGAAACATCCACTGATGTAAAATGCTATGGTGAAAATGGAGGAAAGAACAATATTGGAATTAGTATGTCTTTAGATGGAGTGACTCATGCAACTGAATCATCATCAGTCATTAGAAATCACAGCATTTTTAATATTTGACTAGCCAAGATTGTAGGAATGGAGGACAGAAAAAGCCTTGGTTTTATCATTCACTTAATGACAACATCTCATTATTGTCCAGTTTCTCATACTTATCAGCAATGTATTTATCTAAAGGAAAAGAATTTTAAGTTTCTTTATACAATACCTTACAATCTCTGATGATCTGCTTCAATGCTCCTGAAATGATTGGATCATTTCTGAAGCTCCAGTTGGGTTCTTCAAGTGAACCAACTGTTCTCAAATTCTAATATATATTCCATCTAGTAAAGACCAATGCATTTTTTTAAAAAATGCTGGGATTTATCATTTGTATAGTCCCCAGTAGAAGAACTATAAAAGAAGGACTTTTTAATATCAGAAAGAAAGGAACTATATTGGCATAAAGATCACTCCCAATAATCAATACAGGGTTGTTGTTGTTGTTTTTACTAATGTCAGAGAGGAGAAGACTTGGTTCTCCAATTATATTGTTTCATTATATCTTATTTGGCATCATATCTCCCTTTTTTCCAAAATTTGTGTGCCTCTGACAAAGTGAGATAATGGAGTATGACAGGATTTTGGGCAGAGATAATACCAGACTGTGAGCTGTCTTTTTTGCAAGCAAATTAGCAGTAAAGATCTCCAGATTCCTATCCAGGAATTGTTGCTTAGAAGCACAAAGATAACACAATAGTAGTTATTGAGACTATACGAAGAATACATTTTTATTCTTGGTTTATTTCATTAGCATTTTTATCCAGTTTGCATAATTTATATTGATTTCTGGACCCCAGTGTTCCTTACCTTATTAGCTGTGAGCTACCAAGTACAGCAGGTCAGGCCACACTGTTCAGCATTATTGCATTAAGTTACCTTCTTACCAATTATTTCCAAATTATAGTTAAAATAATTCCTCTAAATACTTGGCTTCAATCTTTTTAGAATTATACAGCACAGATATGCTACTCAGTTCATAATTACACCAATTTTTTATTTAAAAAACAAAATAATTATATTGTCAGAATAAATGAACTTGATTTTGTCTTTAAGGGCAAAACATGCCAAGATAACGGTTGAGATACTTTTAGATGCAGGTGTATTTGAAGCTGATTTTGTTGTGTCAGATAATCTGGTCCATTATTGATTCTGTGTTTATGGCAGTCTAACAGAGAGCCCATTTGGCTAAGGAGCTGGCCTAGAAACTAGGAGAATTTGAGTTGTAGTCCTGCCTTTGGCATGAAAGTCAGCTGGGTGACCTTTGGATCAATTACTCTCTCTTAGCCCAACCCACTTAACAAGGTTGTTGTCAAGAAAAAGAAGGAAGAGGAAAGAATGCCATGCAAGTTTGCTGCCTTGAGTTACTTCTAAAGTAATAAGGGCAGGATAAAAGTCTAATGAATAAATAAAATAAAATTAGTGTTTCTCTAGAGCTCCAACAAGTCTTTTCAAGAAGTTTTGCACAAAACCTCCTTAAGATTATTGTCAAAATAAGAATCAGGATCTTTACAATAAAGATGAACCCTGATGGATATCATCATCATCATCATCATCATCATCATCATCATCATCATTTTAAATGTGTATGCTGCCAGAATTTCAATGATTCTGGGTGACTCACAACTATTCATCAAACAGATAAATTATAATCAACTCAAATACAAGAAAAGGAAAAAAAATGACAAGCATGAGAGACCAGATGGAGTGAAACAAGTGATCTCACTCTCTCTTGCCAAAGGCCTGAATGAAAAGCCAGATTTTCATGGTTCTTTTAGTTAATAGTAGAGTGGGGCCAGCTAGATCTTAGAGGAACCTTATTCCAGAGGGCAGGCGCTGCTATAGAGAAGGTGCATTTCTGGAATCCCAATAGATAACATTGTTTAATTGAATGAACCTGTAGTATGCCATCCCTGAAGAAAATATAGGTCAATATCTAATTTCAAATGATGGCTAAATGGATACGTATGGCAAGCTTATTCCCAGAGCCCAGAAACAATATATTTGCCCTGGTGTTTCACCTAGCAATTTATACTGAGACTCACATTGCTTCTAACACTAATTCCTTACATTTCATGAATTCATCTAGTTACTTTTTAAAGGTTATTCTTAATTTCATTTTTTTCATAATTTATTTAATATTTTATTATTTGTGGATGCATTTGTATATTTTGAGTTTTGTGCTGTTCAGCTTTCCTTCCATCTTTGGATATCACTGAGTTTAGCTATATTGCTTCCAAAATTAGGCAAAAGTTGACATTTCCTGTTTGTTATTTGCTCACTGACTGAAACATAACCATTGACTGATGGACAGCAGAAGATTCTGTTGCTGTGTAAGTACTGCCAAAGAGATTTATGCTTCTCCTCAACCATGTACAGCAGTTTCCAATTTAGAGCTTTAATGTTACTAATATTATGTTCTTTAGATTTAAATTATTCTCCAGGTTTTTTTAGATTTAAATAATATAATGTACTTAGTTTTAGGCTTATAGTTTGTCTTTGAATAATGTTTTGCTCCAATATTTTATATTAATAGGAAATCACTTGAAATTATGTTTTCTGTTTTGTATCTCTTTATTTGATTGGCTGTTATTGTTTTATTCTGGGCATGGAAATAATGGAATTCAAGCTTTTTGAGAATGGGTTAAAAAAACTAAAATAAAATAAAGATGCTGCTTTCTGTCTTTCTGTAGGGTCAGATGAAATCTTCAAAAAGCTATTTTAGTAGCTTTCAATAATTTTAAATACACCTTTGAAAGGATTCTTGAGCTAAGTATCAGTTATGTTTCTTCTGTGGGGATATCAGGTGATGAAATTTTCAGTGATGGTTATTAAAATTCATGCCATCATGATCCCCTACTTAAATAAGGTGGAAGTAGCAGGGAGTAAGGGGATAGAAATGTAAGTCTGAACACATAACTTTATTCATAAACCAGTGGACATATTTTGTGAAACAGTAGTTGGGCCAGCCAGCATGCAACATAGTCATACAAAGTTTAGAACAGAGATTTCCAAAGTGTTCGATATCAACTCTTAAGAGTGGGTGAGACTATAGAAGGTGCTGATATTACTGTTATTATTCATTTTACTATTAGGTAAAAATAGGTAAATTATTATTAGGTATCACCTCCCTCTATGCCTGAAGAGAAGAGTTTTCGATTAGTGTATGCTACCTGTTCTAACGTATGCTAGTGAAACTTGGACATTAATCTCACAATTGATACAAAAGCTATGAGTGATTCAAGGACCCGTGAAAATATACATGCTAGGCATCACAATACAAGAAAGACCTGCACATGGATTAGAGATCAAACAAAAGAATACAATACCACTTCCAGGTGGCAAGGTTCCGTCGATGGCGGTCGTTTCGACCGTCAGCCCCGTTGTTTTCCGTTGAATCACGAAAACAGTGACAATCAGCTGTTTCATGGTTTGGAAACCCCCCCTTGGGAGAAATGGGGAGGGTGAGCATTCAGGTAGGGGTAGCGCTCCCCTAGACCCCCAGAATTATTATTCTGGGGGTTGAAGGGTGAGAGCTCCCTAGGAGCCTGAACCAGCTCTGGACTCGGGGACTCCTCTGTTCTAAGGCTTTGGAACAGAGCAGGATGCTGCGACCATCCCTGCAATCAATATTGTACTTTGGATTACTTGGATGCAGGCAGAGCTGTGCAGGAGAATATTGAAATAGTAAGTATATGATCTTTAACTCCGGTGTATTTTAAAAGAAAGGAAGGAAGATGGCGCAGGAGTGAATTGCCAGAGAGAACTGTGAAGATCAAAAGGACAAGGGAAATAAAACAAAATAAAAGACTGAGTGGAAAGAAGAAATTGGGTTATTTATTTATTTATTTATTTTAATTCCATTTATATCCCGCCCTTCTCCGAAGACTCAGGGCGACTTACAAGCTTAGCAGTAAGTGACTTTGTGCAAAATATTTGAAATTGGTTTAAAAGTGACTTGAAGATTTGGATATTTGACTGGGAAGTAATAAAGTTGCAATTTGGGTGGAAAAGTGAAAGTGAGAAATGAAAGTTAATTGGGTGTTAAAATGGCTTCTAAACCACCCAGAGTTTCTACTTCAAGAAGTGCGGGTGCATCACCAATTCAGCAACAATCTGTACTACAGACTTTGATGCCACCCCCCTCAGCAGCTACACCTGCATTGACATGAAAAGATCTACAAGATGCTTTACAAGATGCTTTAAAAAGTCAATCTGAGCAAATATCTAAGCAAATGGCAAAGCTTATTGATGAGAAAAATAAGGAAATATGAGAGGACATTTTATTGGCATTTCAGGGGCTGGCAGCTTGTATCGAGTGTTTGGATGAACATGTGGAAGAAGTAAATCAAAATAATCTGAGATTGGAGGCTAAAATGTCTGAAACAGAGAATAAAATGGATAAGATTTATTTATTTATTTATTTATTTATTTATTTAATTAATTAATTAATTATATTAGTTTTATATTCCCGAAGGACTCAGGGCAGTTTACAGGGCAAAATTTAAAAGACAATATAAAAGTTGAAATAGAAATAGAATTAAAATGAATTAAATTAATTCATAGATTAATAGATTGATGACGATGTGGTAATGATACAATACAGAGACATGGAGTTTGCCCTGAGGATAAGAGGTTTGAAAGAGGATTCAAAGGGAAATTTGAAGGAGATTTTTGCAGAAGCTTTGGAACCGATTTTGGGGTGTGAAGCTGAAGATATTATGGTGGATATAGATAAAATATTTCGTGTCAACTCCTGGATTGCCAGGCAAAGAAAATTACCAAGAGATGTGGTAGTTTATTTCACAAAGAGATTAATTAGAAATGTGATTGTTCAAGCTTTTTACAATAACAGATTTAAAGTGGCTGGTCAAGAGGTTTTGATTTTGAAAGAAATTCCTCCAAGAATTTTAAGGAAAAGGAAAGAGTTTGTTTTTTTGGTAGATGAATTAAAGAAAAGGCAGCTCCAGTTTAGATGGGAGATACCAATTGGATTGGTGGTGAACTACATAGGTACAAGATATCATCTTAATACAGTTTTGAAGGCATGAGATTTTTATTGCAATGTACTGAAAGCAGGTTCTCCACCATCACTGGAATTTAAAAGAAGGAAGGAAGAAGGAGCGAGACAGACGCAAATGGAAAATATACAGGGAGATGCAGAAATTATTTCATTGATTGCAAAAGAAGCTCGGCAAACTTTGGAAACTTCACAGCCCCAGGGATTGTTAGAAGAATCTAAGACTCAAAGAGTGACACGGGGTGCAGCTAGACGAAAGCAACAAGAACAAGAACAACAGAAATCTATAACTACAACTCAAGAACTTACTTATAGTGAAGCAGTGGGAGGTGCGCGACCAAAGAGGCAGGTGTGTGAGGATCTGCAAGACGTGATCTGAAAGCTTCATGTCGCAAAAGATGGCAACAAAGTTTCTAACTTGGAATGTTAATGGTTTAAATTCACCGCAAAAGAGAAAGAAAATATTTCAGTATTTGAAACAATTTAAAAATGATGTTACATGTTTGCAAGAGACGCATATTCGTGTATCTGATCAAAAATATTTGATAAATTCTAGATTGGGTACTCAGTTTATTGCATCTGTTTCAGAAAAGAAGAATGGAGTAGTTATCTATGTGAAGAAGGATTTATCAGCTAATCTAATTGAAGCAGATAAACAAGGAAGATATATTATAATTGAACTTTTAATAGAAGGGCAGAAAATACTTTTAATTGGACTATATGCACCTAATCAACAGCAAGGAGAATTTTATAAATTTTTACATAATAAAATAATTCAATGGGATTATAAATCATGTATTTTGATGGGAGACTGGAATGGAGTGCTGGATATGCAGAAAGATAAAAAGGACCTTTTAAAAGCACACCAAATCATGCCAGATTGCCTAAATCTTTTTTTGATATGAAAGATGATTTGGAATTGAGAGATGTCTGGAGAGAACGAAACGTGGATGAAAAGGATTTTACCTTTTTTTCTCATAGACAACAATCTTTTTCCAGGATTGATTTTATATTGACTACTAATGATTTTTTTTCCAGGGTTAAGAAGATTAAGATATGTCCAAGAACTTTATCAGACCATTGCCTAGTATGGATGGAATTGGACAAGGGAAAGGGAGATAGGAGATCTTGGAGGTTAAATGAAAATTTGTTTAGATATGAAGAAAATGTGGAAGAACGTAAAAAAATATATGAAATAATTTTTTATAACAAATATGCATAAAGGTACTTCTATTGAAATGGTTTGGGATGCAAGTAAAGCTTATATGAGAGGAGTCTTAATATATTTGAATAATAAATATAGATGTAGATTGGAATATAAGCGTAAAGAGTTAGAGGAGGAAATAAAGATGAAAGAGAAGGCTTTTATTTTGAACCCATCTAATAAGGGTGAAAGAAGCAATTAATCTGTTAAGAGGGCAGTTTAATATGTTGATGGCAGACCAAGTGGCAACTAATTTACAGTATGCTAAACATAATACTTTTTGTAATGCTAATAAGCCAGGTAGGTGGTTAGCTTATCTGTTAAGGAAAAAAAAACAAAAGTCACATAATATAGATAAGATAGAATATAAGGGCAAAGAGGTGTTTCACCAAAATTTTATTAAAAAGGCTTTTGTTGAATTTTATTCCAAATTATATGTTAGGGATGTAACTCAAGGTTTAGATATAGATAGATATTTACAAGGTTTGAATATCCCAGTACTTACACAAGAGCAAACGGAAGGAATGAATCAATTGATAACTGTTGAAGAAATTATTTTAGCAATTAAACAATTAATAGTGGGTAAGGCACCTGGAACAGATGGTTTGACAGCCATTTATTATAAAAGCTTACAAATAGAAATGGTGGAACCTCTAAAAGAATTATTTAGAACACTTCAGTCTGGAGGAGAAGTGCCTCCTTCATGGAAAACAGCTTTTATAATGTTAATTCCAAAGGAAGATCAAGATCTTATTCAAACTAAAAATTACAGACCAATATCGCTTTTAAATACTGATTAAAAGATATTTGCTAAAATTTTAGCAAATAGATTAATGAAGGTTATCCAGCAAAAGATTCATAGTGATCAAAAAGGATTTATAAGTGGTAGACAAATTAAAAATAATGTGAGACATATTGTAAATTTATTAGAATTTTTGGAAAAAAATAATCAAGTCCCCGCAGCACTGATTTTTTTGGATGCTGAAAAGGCCTTTGATCAATTGAATTGGCAATTTTTATTTAAAGTATTGGAGAAGATGGAGTTTGGGGATAGGTTTTTACAACCTATTAGGGCAATATATCAGAAACAAACAGCCCAAATAATAATTAATGGTAGTTTAACAGAAGCTTGTAAAATTGAAAAGAGTACAAGACAGGGATGTCCATTGTCACCTTTGTTGTTTGTTTTAACATTGGAAATATTATTGATCAAGATATGTGATTCAAATAAGATAAAGGGAATTAAAATAAAAGATCAAGATTATAGATTAAGGGCATTTGTGGATGACTTGGTTATTACATTAAGTCAACCAACCTTGTCGGTTGTAGATTTGATGGAGATAATTTTGCAATATGGAAAAGTTTCTGGATTTAAGATAAATAGGCAAAAAACTAAAATACTGTCTAAAAATATGACTATAGAACAAAAGGATGTCCTAGGAAAATTAACAGGATTTGAAATTGTTAAAAAGATTAAATATTTAGGGGTATATCTTTCAGTTTCAAATGTGAAATTATATAAAAATAATTATGAATTGTTATGGTTAAAAGTACAAAAAGAGTTAGATAGTTGGAGAAAATTACAATTGTCTTTATTGGGAAGAATTGCAGCAGTGAAAACGAATGTCTTACCAAATTTTTTATTCTTGTTTCAAATGATACCTATACTTAAAAAAGAGTCAAATTTGGAAGAATGGCAGAAAGGTATTAATAAATTTGTTTGGGCAGGGAAAAGGCCGAGAGTAAAACTTAAGATAATGCAAGATATACGTGAAAGAGGTGGTCTTAAAATGCCCAATTTTAAATTATATTATGAGGCTGCGGTTTTATCATCAATTAGTGATTGGTTTAATTTAACACAAGGAGGATTATTGAATATTGAGGGATGTGATTTATTATATGGTTGGCATGCATATTTGTTGTATGATAAGAAGGTGGATAATATTTTTAAAACTCATATATTAAGATATGCTCTGTTGCAAGTTTGGAAAAAATACCGATACAAGTTAAATTATAAAATACCAATTTGGGCAATACCTAAACATGCAATAGAAAATATAAGTGTGGGATTTAAACATGATGTGACTACATATAAATAAATTCTTAGAATGGAAAGGAATGTATGGCAATTAAAGTCGTTTAATACTTTAAAAGAAGAAAAAATAGTACAGACCTGGTTTCAGTATGGGCAGTTACAAGCTAGATGGAAAGAATACCAGAAAATTGGCATTTTGACAACTGATGAAAATTTGGTAAAACAAATCAGAGATCAAAGTCAAGCGCATATAAGAAGGATATATAATGCATTGATAGAAATAGATTCAGAAATGGAACTTGTTAAAGATTGTATGATAAAATGGGCCCAGAATTTTCAGGAGCCAATAACGATGGATATTTGGGGAAAAATTTGGGTCAGAAATGTAAAATTCACACAGGCACAAAATTTAAGACAGAATTTTTATAAAATGTTTTATAGATGGCATTTAGATCCTGAAAAATTAGCATGTATGTATCCAAATTATCAGCCTAAATGTTGGAGGTGTGATTGTGATGATGCAACGTATTATCATATATGGTGGACTTGCAAAAAAGTTAAAGCTTTTTGGATTAAAATTTGGTGGAATATGCAGAAGATATTTAAAAAAAAAGATAAGGTTTTCTCCACAGTTATTTCTGTTGGGTATTATTACAGATTGTACCGTTATAGAAACTAAATTGATGTTGAATTTAATTACGGCAGCAAGACTTTTGGTTTTGCAATACTGGAAGAAGGAGGAACTGCCTACTATACAAGAGTGGACTTTAAAAGTTTCA
The DNA here is from genome assembly GCF_947247035.1 of Vipera ursinii. Lineage (NCBI taxonomy): Eukaryota > Metazoa > Chordata > Lepidosauria > Squamata > Viperidae > Vipera > Vipera ursinii. Next base: position 27,172,682 of record NC_139514.1, read on the forward strand.
AACCTGGCAGAAATGGCAAAAATCTCAACATATTTATTTATTTTATTTATTTTATTTTATTTTTATTACATTTATATCCCGCCCTTCTCCGAAGACTCAGGGCGGCTTACAAGCTTTGAAAGAACAATCGCAACAGAGATATATTTTGGAATGAAGAAGATGGATCGATTATATTCAGAATAAATATGGGACTAAAAAGTTTCATTTAGCATATGAATAAGTATTAGTATTATAAGATGTATTATTATTTAGTTATTATTATTTAGTTATTTAGTTATGTTTAAGGGAAGTTAAAGTACGATAGAATTTAAAGTGGTTTTTTTTAGTTAGTTAGCATATTTTAGCTTAAGTTTGTAAAAGTTAATACCCTGTATTCAGCTCTGGGAAGTCGGGGGGGAAGGGGGAGGGAGGGGAAGTGGGAGGGGAGGGGGAGGGAGGGAGTTTATGTTTTTAAAATGTATTTTAAAACTTTTCAATAAAAAAGTATACAATATCATCAAGAGAGTAAAGGATTTGAAATGGAAATGGACTGGTCATATGGCAAGAAGAACTGATAGCAAGTAGACTGAGGTAATCGCAGAATGGATTCTACTTGATTAAAAAAAATCATCCACAAAAGAGACCTAAAACAAGATGCATCGATGACATCAGCAAGTATTGTCAATTCAATTGGCAAAAGAAAGCTCAGGACCGTATTGGTTGGAAACATGCGGAAGAGGCCTTCATCCTGCAGTGGATAGACAATGACTAGAATGATGATGATGCTGATTAGGTAAGGTAGTATTCGTTAAACTATTTTGTATAATAAATGTTTGATGGTTTATGACAATCTGAAACTTTATGAAGAGATTAATGAGTTGAGAGGTTGGGCAACCTGGGATTTAGGATGGGAGATTGGGCAACAATGAAGTGAGTCATAACCATAAAAATCCTTCTCAGCAAGATCTCCCAAGTCCTCATGATTGAGCCAATCAATTATGATCTGAATAGAAAGACAGCTAAATCAGCAGCTAAATCCAATATCCCTCTGTTAATGGTATTATATATTATCACTAAAAAAATTAAGCTATAGCTGCTATATAACTGTATATCAGAGAACATTGAAATGGCAGAGAAACACAAGGTCAGAGTTTCATGAAGGGCTAGGATCAGAATGGGACAAATTTAGACATAATCTCCAAATCTATTCTAAATGACTATACTTCACTGGGCTTCACCAAAATTATATACATATCCCTAATTGTAAATATCCTTTCCTTAGTGTGAAATCATTTTGGTGGCTCGTTTCTATTTCTTTCCTGTTCCAGTAGATATGTTGAAAAAGTATTAAGAGATAGATTAATTTCAATATAAATATATCCTTTAGCACATGACCTTTCATATCCTGAAACATTTTGTTGGAAAATAACAGAAAAAGTAGTGGCTTTTTCCATTTGGAGGAACAGTGTGACTTCTTTAATCCTTAGCACTTTCTTGCATGAAGGACTAGAGTCAGTAATATTTTGAATATTTCTACATTAACTTCCTAATGAAAATATGTAGGGATTTGCAATAAATGATTCTAATTTTTCAGTCTTGATACTAACATGATATTATAAATAGATGACATGTATTTATATTTGTGCCTATTAATTAAGCAATCAATATACTAAATTTTTCAGATGTTGCCTTCTAATAGCCATCAGATCATCTTATTAATACAGCCATATTTGAATATTAGCTATTCTACTGATGAGGGGATGCGGTGGCTGAGTGGGTTAGGATGCTGAGCTTTTCGATCAGAAGGTCAGCAGTTTGGCGGGTTGAATCCCTAGTGCCGCGTAACAGAGTGAGTGCCTGTTACTTGTCCCAGCTTCTGCCAACCTAGCAGTTCGAAAGCACGTAAAAATGCAAGTAGAAAAATAGAGACCACTACCGTGGGAAGGTAACAGTGTTCCGTGCACCTTTGGCATCTAGTCATGCCGGCCACATGACCACGGAGACGTCCTCGGACAAGCACTGGCTCTTTGGCTTTGAAATGGAGATGAGCACCAGCCCCTAGAGTTGGAAACGACTAGCACGCATATGCAGGAGAACCTTTACCTTTACTTTTTATTCTACTGATGATGTAACACTGAGTTTCCTTTACTGTTGCTATAGGAATTGTGGAATGGTATACTGGAATGGTATACCAGTTGTAAGTTGTGCCAGATGTTAGGTACGACCACCACATGACCATATCCTGATTTTACATTTTTTTTTAATGGTGAACATAAATCTGTTTTCTGGCAAAAGGTAAATTTCATCACATGACTATTGAAACAAAAATGTAAGTGCAGGTTGCTTGCTAGGCACCCAAAATGTTATCATGTGACTGCAGAGCAGGGGTGGGGGAGCAGCCATCAAACCTTTGAATCTGGGTCATTAGAAGTCCTGGGGGTAGCATTGTTGTGTGATAACAATGTCTTTAAAATTATTCCATTTACACTAATAGGATCTTAATTATTTCTTGTATGTCTACCTCAATCCTCATAATATGCATTATGTGTAAATGAAATCTATTACCTAGGTGAAGAAAGTGTCCCAAAGGATTAAAAATATTGCATATTATAATTTATAGATGACTACTCAAAACAGTAACATGATTTTTCAGCAAAATTAACATAAGCATGGAAATTATACAATACATTTAACATAGAAGGGGATCTCATCAAATTTGCAGATGACACCAAGCTGGCCGGAATAGCCAACACCCCAGAAGACAAGCTCAGAAGACAAACTGGTAATTGATAATACAGTGATTCTTAAAAATTAGAAGGTTTTTCACTTGATGACACAGGAACTTTAAGAAAATGTATAAATGTAATAAAATATAAAATATGAAGTTCCAAGAAAGTGTGATATTTTGAGTCAATTGATCCATGTATCAACAAAAATGATTTGGTGATTTGCTGTTGTGAATGAATTTTAACAGAACTATCTTCGGTATATAGTAATTTTTTTTTAGGATTGATACATTCTAGCTTTTCATACTAGTCTTCTGCTTCCCAGATTCCCATTCTGATATTCTACCAATCCCCATGCATATCAGACAACAGGGCACACTTTAAAAATATATTTTTATTACATAGTGGGACTTATGCAGAACAAAGCTACATCTAAGGTCTCAGATTTTAAATACAGTATAATTTAAATAAGATTAGATAACCTTTGTTGTCACTGGCCCACTTTAAAAATGAAATTCTGTTGCCTGCTCTCAAAAGAAACCTTCAATATACCCACACATATACATAACACACATATACACATGCTATATACAGAGGAAAGAGGAAACTTAAGGAAACTTTGTCCTGAGATATACATATATATATATCTATATCTCTCTCTATATATAATATAATATAATATGTATCCCTCTGTGTGTGTATATATATGATATCTATCTATCTATCTATCTATCTGTCTGTCTGTCTGTCTGTCTGTGTTAGATATATATGATATGTGTGTGTATATATGTGTGTGTGTGTGTGTATTTGTTGGTAGCTGTGAAGCACTTTAGCGTCTTCATTTTCTATAATGTCATATAAGTTGTGGTCTCAATAGTTCTTGCTTGCAGGCAAATGGTATTTTTTGTAGATATTTCAATACACTATTGTTGCTACTTTGTCATGCTGTTGTTTGTAATCAGTCTATATGCTGTTTTTGCAACAGCTTTTGTTGTTAGCTGCGAAGTCATGTCCGACCCATTGCAACCCCATGGACAACATTCCTCCAGGCCTTCCTGTCCTCTACCATCTTCTTGAGTCCATTTAAGCTCACACCTACTGCTTCAGTGACTCCATCCAGCCACCTCATTCTCTGTCGTCCCCTTCTTCTCTTGCCCTCAATCTTTCCCAGCATTAGGCTCTTCTCTAGTGAGTCCTTCCTTCATATATATATGGTTGGTCACACAATCAACTACAGTTTTAAATTAGATTGGCATTTTGATCCATCTATCAAGTCCTTCCCAATGGCCTGGGATAGACAGATGCTGTTGTTTGATGGTGTTAAAGATATCTTCACAAGATTTTTCAAATAGAAGTGTCTTTTGCAGTTGACTGATGGCAATTTTGTCAATGCCGATGATGTTCAAGTGGTACTTCAGATGTTTTGTTATTGCACTTATGACACCTATTACTATTGGAACTTTGCTTTCTTTTGCCATAGTTGTTCTACTTCTATTTACATTGTTAGTATTTTGTGATTTATTTCAATACTTTATCTTCTACTAAGCTGTCTCTAGCTGGTGGCATGTCTAGCATGGACTTTTTAGTCTTTCTTATCAACAATTGTTAAGTGTTAAGTGTTTGTCTGTTTGACTTCTAAACTCCCAAAGTTCTTCAGCACTGAAGAACTTGGACAAAAAGCAACTTATTCAAGGAAAAACAAAGGAAGCCTAAGTACCTTTTGAAAAAGCACCTTTGGGACATTCTGTTCTCAACTTTTTCTGGTCTGTGATATGATTGTCTGCCTTATGTTTTCTTGATCCTGTGAGAAATCCTGTCATTTTAAATGCTCCTTCTAAGGCTGCGAAGAATTCCAACTGATTAGCTATATCTGTGTTGTACTTGAGGCCTTTCTGAAGGATATTGTGTTCTCCAGTAGGCAGAGGGCAGTTGGACATGATGAAAACCCATTCAGGTTCAAGTACCTTTTTAATATTGATACTATCTTTGCTTTCTTTTGCCATAGTCATTCTATTTCTATTTGTTTCTGATGTTTGTATATTTGTGATGAATACATACCTTTTTTTCCAATAGCCCTGCAATTACTTGTCTTGGCTGATCAGTCAACAGAGTTTAGTCCTCTAGTCCATATGTTATTAGATATCCAGAACTCCAACATGTGCATGATCTTTGTTGGTCCATACAATGATTGATTGGATGTAGATCTCAGTAAATTATGTCTCAACATATTGTTTATAGGAGAGAAAATCTTGGTCTGTCTTTTCTGATGAGATCTGTATGGTATGGTTGAGCCTCTGGCATATCTCTGGCATATCCTGAGGAAACACAAGCCCCACAATCAGTGAATCACTGGGGGTCAAAATAGTGACTCACAGGGAGTCTATTATTATTATTTTATGTTGACAAAACAGAATATTGTTTAGATTTTGTAATCTTTCAAATTTCAGACAAAGTTCAATGACACTTTAAATAAAATTTGAGGGTTTTCTCATTTAAATGTATAATATCATTTCTCAGAAGCATTTGATTAAACTTGTGGCATATTAATTCATTGTAAAGAGATGACGCCTGCCAATTGTGACACAGATAGAAATTTATATTAAGTTCATTTAAAAACAATTTGTTGTGGAAGGAAATCACTATTACTATTATCTTTTTCGCCATCAATTACCTTAGGAGAAACAAGAGTTTAGTCACATTTCTCTTTCCGGGGTACATTTCTCTTTCATCCACAACCCGGTCGAGTCCTTAGTTAATGCCTGGCAACAGGCTGCTTCGGAGGCGCTCGACCGCGTTGTCCCTTTGCGGCCTCTGACCCGGCGCAAGTCCCGACTCGCTCCTTGGTTCTCCAAGGACCTGCGGGAGATGAAGCGCCAGAGAAGGGGCCTAGAGAGCATTTGGAGAGCCAGTCGGTCTGAGTCTGACCGAACACAGTTAAGATCCTTTTCTAGATCCTATCTTGTGGCAATGAGGGTGGCAAAGCGCGCCTACTTCACCACCCTCATTGCGTCCGCAGATAATCGCCCGGCCGCCCTATTTAGAGTGGTCCGCTCCCTTTTAAGTCAAGAGACGGGAGAGGACCCCCTACATGGACGGGCTGAGGAATTTAGTAAATATCTGGTGGACAAAATTGCTCAGATTCGGGCTGGTCTGGACTCTGACTGGGCAGTATCTAACGAGAGGAAATCGATGAAGTTGGCCAAGTACATCTGGGAAGAGTTCGATCCTGTGACTCCGGATGAAGTGGACAAGATCATGGGGAAACTAAGTGCCGCCACATGTTTGTTGGACCCGTGTCCCTCCTGGCTAGTCTATGCTTCTCGGGAGGTTACACGAGGCTGGCTCCTAGCAGTTATCAATGCCTCACTGAGTGAAGGGTACTTCCCTGCTGCCTTGAAAGAGGCGGTGGTAAGGCCCCTCCTCAAGAAACCGGCACTGGACCCAGCTGTTTTAAACAACTTCCGTCCTGTCTCCAACCTTCGCTTCCTTGCGAAGGTCGTTGAGAGTGTGGTGGCGCGACAGCTCCCTTTGAACCTGGAGGAAGCTGAATATCTAGATCCATACCAATCGGGTTTCAGACCGGGGCACAGCACGGAGACGGCATTGGTCGCGCTGGTGAATGATCTCTGGCGGGCCCGAGATAGAGGTTATTCTTCTGTCCTGGTCCTATTAGATCTATCAGCGGCTTTTGATACCATCGACCATGGTATCTTACTGCGTCGTCTTGAGGGGCTGGGAGTGGGAGGCACCGTTCTGCGTTGGTTCTCCTCCTACCTCTCGGACCGTTCGCAGACGGTGTTGGCAGGAGGGCAGAGGTCAAGCCCTAGGCCTCTTAATTGTGGAGTGCCTCAGGGTTCGGTGCTCTCGCCCCTCCTGTTCAACATCTATATGAAGCCGCTGGGAGAGATCATCCGTAGCTTCGGGGTGAAATATCATCAATATGCTGATGATACCCAGCTATTCATCTCCACCCCGAACCAACCCAGTGATGCCCTTGATGTGATGTCCCGTTGTCTGGAAGCGGTACAGATTTGGATGGGAGAAAACAGGCTTCGACTCAACCCGGCCAAGACTGAGTGGCTGTACATACCGTCATCTCGTTTAGTCCAAGAGGTTCCATCTCTGACTATAGGAGGAGAGATGTTACCTCCCATTGATAAAGCACACAATCTGGGCGTCCTCCTAGATTCACGACTCAGTTTTGAAGATCACATTGGAACCGTGGCTAGGGGGGCATTTGCCCAGATTCGTCTTATATACCAATTGCGCCCCTTTTTGGACCGAGATGCCCTACGTACAGTCACCCACGCACTCGTTACCTCCCGTATTGATTACTGTAATGCTCTCTACATGGGGCTGCCCTTGAAGACCACCCGGAGGCTTCAGCTGGTGCAGAATGCAGCTGCACGGGTTGTGATGGGAGCTTCCCGATACTCCCATATTACACCCCTCCTGCGTGAGCTGCATTGGCTACCAGTTGCCCTCCGGGTGAGATTTAAGGTGCTGGTACTTACCTTTAAAGCCCTACATGGCTTAGGTCCGGGATACTTGCAGGACCATCTGCTGCCGGGAACAAATTCCCATCGTCCAGTACGCTCACACAGAGAAGGCCTCCTCAGGGTACCGTCAGCTAGGCAATGTCGGCTGGCGACCCCCAGGGGGAGGGCCTTCTCTGTGGGAGCACCAACCCTATGGAATCAGCTCCCCCCTGAGCTTCGGATAGCCCAAAACCTCCAATCCTTTCGCCGCGGCCTCAAAACACACCTGTTCCACCAAGCTGACCTAGACTGACAGGCATTTTAATTAATTTATATTTAGTATTTTTAATTCATTTTAAAATTCTCTAATTTTTATTGCACTGATGTTCTCAATTTTCATTTTATCTTGATTTATGTACTTATTATATGTTTTATTGTGAGCCGCCCTGAGTCCTTCAGGAGATAGGGCGGGATATAAATCCCATCAATAAATAAATAAATAAATAAAATAATAGGCACTTCCTGAATTTTGAAATTATGCATTAATGTAGCTTAGTCACTTTTAAAAAAACATTAAATGTCTGTAACATATAACCTAAAGAATATAACATGGAATTTTTTATTTTAAACAATTTCAGTATTGCAGAACTAATAAAAATGAAAGGGGATGTAGGGTAAAGAAATAAATTTACTGTTACACTAAGAAGACTGACCCACAAACAATAAAAATACTAAATAAGAATAGAGTGCAAGAGATTTGATTTTCAGAGAAAATTGGTCTGAACTGGAATAAGGAGTCATACCATAAAAATACAATATAGTTTTTTATATATTGCTCATCCTAGGAGAATAAACTTCCTAAAGAACATTGAAAACATAGATATATATTACTTTGATATCTCTTTCTCGCTTACTGTAATCTGTAAAGTCATATCATGGTTGGAAGCTATCCTTGTTATCACAGAAGCACAGTTTGTCTTTCCTTCTCTTCTGTCTTCTAAAACTTGAAAAGGTTTCAGAAAGCTCCAGGTTAACTAAGAGAAGAAAGCCCCCATTTAAAAATCCCCTTCTTAAGTAGGTTTAAAGTTTTGGAGGCTGCTCATTTAAATGTGGACTGCTTTGAATAAGTCCCAATCCTTCCTTGGCAGGAAGTCCTAATGACTGTGAAGCAGGTGCACTGTTAAATTTGGTCCAAAAAACAGATGCATATTTCTATACCCTTGTAGCCTATTACAGATAAGAATGGGCACTGAGCATTTTTCTTGCAGCATTTTGTCTGCCCATGAAGATTTTTCCCAACAGAGAACACTCAAAGACAGGGGTGTCAATGGAAAAACCGTCCCGATACGTTGCGTGACATCACGTGATGTCACGAGTTTGACATGCCTGCTCTAAGACAATTCAAAATAAGATATTATCACAAGCTTAAGGATTCCAATACATCGTGTACTTCCTTCTGAATTTTCTGGATATAACAAAGAATATTTTTGTTTCTTTAGAAAAGGACAATAAATGGTGAACCCAGGGGGAAAAGTGAAGAAAAACAGGCAGACAGAAAGGAAATTGTTCTCCTTCCTTCTTTTTATGTATTTAAGACTCACTGGCAATGTGTATATGGTATTTTTTCCTCTTCATTGCTGCCTTTTCAATAGTTTGATTTTGCTCATACTGGGGGACAGGAGCACAGCATCCTATCCTCTATTGACTGCCAGATGAGAAAGACATTACTTCTATTGTTAGCCACTTTCACAGTAAAACAAGTCCAGGTAGCAGGTTTAGCTTTCTGACTGTGGCTGATAAAGGACTTTGTTCTCTCCTTGCACCAGGGCACAATGACCCTTTTTCATGAATCTTCTTGAGCTATTAAAATGAGAAGTTCGTTCAGAACTCCTTGGATGCGGCATGCTGAGATCCTTACATAAAAACCTTTCTTACTGACACAGTTGTCATGATTTGGGATCTGTGAAATTCTGGCATGGACCCCAATTGCATAGAAGCTATTCCAAGACATTCAGTTTGTTGTGTAAATTATACAGACTGACGTTTCTTCTGCATTACTATGAATTGGGCAGGAATTTTGTACTATTTTTAATCAGAGCTTTACCAAGGCATGGAATTACATCTCTCTCTAGAAAACAACCAGCACTCAGTGACTAACAGGATAACAGTTAAGGACTAAGCTTGGATAGATAATTATTTTCATTGCAATAGACAAAGTCCTAATAATAAATAAGACCAGATGAGATGTTGCAGAAGATAAAAGTCTAGCCAATAAATATAAAACAGCTGTGAGGAAAAAAGATTAAAGTTGGCAATTGATGTAATGATGAAAGAGATAATAGGAAAAATAGGAAGTACAAGTTCCAGTTGATTAAACATTAGGGAGATCTCACCTCAAGTATTTCATCCAGTTTTTGTAATCATTCTGGAAACAGGTCCCATGAAGGGTAAAAACTAAAGTATCTAGAACTGCCCAGCCTTGAGAAGATTGATGGAGAATATGAAAGCAATTTTCAACTAGATGAGGGAATATTAAACAGAAGGGATTATGAACTATTCTCTGTTAGCTTAGTGAGAAAAACATAGAGTAAAAATCATAATTTACAGGAACATATTTTGATTGAACATTAGGAAAACTTCCTGCCAGTTAAGATGAGCCATGGGGCACAGTGGTTAGAATGTAGTATTGGAGGCTAATTCTGCTGACTGCCAGCAGTTCTATTTTCACCAGCTCAAGGTTGACTCAGCCTTCCATCCTTCCAAGGTTGATAAAATGAGGACCCAGATTGTTGGGGGCAATATGCTAAATCTGTAAACTGCTTAGAGAGGGCTGTAAAGCACTATGAAGTGGTATATAAGTCTAAGTGCTATTGCTATCAGTTCATCAATGGGACTGAATTAACTTGGTCTGTCTTCAAAAAAATTTCCTCAGGGATCAACGATGGGATCTGCCAGTTCAAGGAAAAGAAAGGACATGAAAGAGAAGGGAAGGCAGAGAGGAAGAACCCATTCTTTTATGCATGAATTGAAAATACTGTAATTGTGATCTTTTCCCCTTTTCCAATATCCCTCCTTTTTAGTCACCTTCTGCATTTTCTAATCATATATTTGTTCTCCAGTTATTAGTTCAAATAATATGCTTCTCTCCGCCATGCAACATTGAGAAAAAATATTCACTGACATTGATTGGGTCACTACTTTTACCCATATAGGTAAACATCACCAATAACAATTAACAGTGAAAGACTAAAGGAGCATACCATTTTTGAATGGTGTGAGCAGGCATTCACATAGCATCAAGGGAGCAATACATTTAACCTCTGTTTTAACCCTGAATATGATCCTCCTTTTATCACTTACATAAAAAAGAAAGAAAGAACCCAAAGAAAATAAACTATTTATAGTATATGCAGAGTCAGTACAGCTGCAAAACCTACAGCAACCTGCATGAATGGATAAGAAAATCATATCTTTAGGAAGTTTAGATAAACATACTGATTTTGGACTTCTTAAATATACTGGAAAACCTGGAAAACATATTTATGTGAAAATCTGTATTTTTCTGATTGCTGATTTACTCTTAAATTATATGCAAAAAGTATACATTACAAGAATATAACTCAGAGCTGTGTATTTCAAAGAAAATACATTTTATGGTAGACAAATAGATTATAATTCTTTGAGAATGAGCGTCTTGACTTTCCTGTGCAATCATAGTGCAAACAGTCTACAATAGTTTAGTTTTCTTTGCTGCAGATAAATGTTAAGTGAAAATTGCATTGTATTCCACAAATGACAGCTGTCATAGGCCGCTCCACGTGGCCGCACTGACAGCTGTCAAAGGAAGCGCGCACGCGCAGTCACATTCCCCGAGCTGTCAAAAGGCCGCTCCACGCAGCTGCTCTGACAGCTGTCAAAAGGCTGCTCCACGCGGCCGCTCTGACAGCTGTCAAAAGCCGCGCATGCGCACTAGCAACCGCGAGCTGTCAAACGGCAGCAGCTGCGAGCTGTCAAAGCAGCGGCAGCCACGAGCTGTCAAAGTGGCGCATGCGCTGAGACCGCATACACTGATAGGCGCTAGCTGTCAAAATGTCGGCTTGGATTACCCGGGCGCCCAGCTGCCAGGGCAGCCAGCTGACAGGATTCCCCAGCCCTAAGGCGCATGCACTATCACTGGGGAAATGTCAAAAGCTGCCAGCTGATTATTGGTACGGGCCCCCTCGGCGGGAAAACACCCATCCCTGATTTGTCGACCTGTTTGACAGTTGCCTATATAAAGGCTGTTTGTACCGTTCTGCATTGTCCGGGCTGAGTTAATAAACCTTTGAACCGAAGCCATTGTCTCTCACGTCATTGCCTGAGCTAAACTAAAAATATTATAAATGAGCTCATACTTTAGTATTTGTTTAGAAAAGGAAGGAAGGGCAGCTATAGGTACTGCAGAGTTTCATAGGAATTATTGCAAAGGAAGCTAGGAAGGGAGGGAAGGAAGGGAGAAATCTAATTGTACTACTAATTGTGTAAGACCTAGCTGGCCTATCACAGAGAAACTGTGATCAGAAAATGATGGGGGGGGGGAGCGAATAGCTTGGATCATTGAAGGGAACTCATAACAGCTATTGCCACATAGAGCAAAAATGCCATAATTAACATCAGTGGCTTTGTCAGTACAGGAATAGCAGCAATGCATAAGGGAGCACTGAAGGGTGTCTACTCCCCCACACTCAGTTGCTGTTAGATGTGTCTGTCTACTGCTTCCAGCCTCTACATTATATGAAGGAAGACTATCCTCAGCATTCTGCCTAAAGTTCTGTCTATAAGATTCTCCAAAGATGATTTGAAAATTGTTCTGGGTGAGGTCATTCCTGAGGGGAATCTTGTTCTTTATTGGGTATTTCTTGCATCACAAATGAATAGTTTTGTGTCATAGCTAAAAGGTCCTGCAACACACGTATGCAGTCCAGTTGGCTGTGGATGCAAAAGTGGTGCAAGAAACCTGCTCCATAGCTTGCAGGAGTGGAGGGATTGTGTCACTCACTTTTTTAAAAAATGTAAGTTTTTAAATATAGCCTGATTTAGATATGTAGCTGCAAATATATTATCTCCACTACTGATAATAATAAAGGTTGAATGCATGCTTATTACTTTAAATATTTTGAACCCACAAACCCTTCATTTGTACATATAAGTTATTCTCCAAAGATCTCTTAACTCATCCATAGCCTACATTCAATCTCTTTTACCTTTATATTGGTCATAGTGCAAAGAAAACTTATAGTAGAGAATTCATTAATTAAACATTTGTCCTGATGTCTTTTAATTATCCTGGATCCTTTTCATTTATATCAGTGGACTATCAGTTAAGGTTCAAATTCTCATGTACAAAGTCAACCATGATCTCAATTACTCTCATGTTTATGAAAAATGCAAGCTATTTTTAAAACCTCAGACGAACCGGCAGGATCCCAGGTGGTTATCTGGATCATAAAGCCAGGACGAAGCTGTCTACAGAGCTGTTTTTCAGCAATTTTTGCTTAGAATAAAGTAGCTGACCTGAAAGAGCAGCTACTAACTTCAGGTTAGCTATACAATCTGTTTTCCAAAGTCAACCTGGGATTATTTAAAGCAGAAAAATTAATTCATCACAATGTCCACTGGATCAGATTTTTGCTTGTTTTACACTCTCTGCTAACAGGAGTACCTCTATTGTTTTTCTTTTGGTTTAGTAGTTTTAAGAATTTGAGGAAAATCTCTAGCACTCGGCTAAAATTCTGGAATCCTACCATAGACAACTTTATATATATATATATATATATATATATATATATATATATATATATATATATATATATATATATAATGCTTCAGCTATTAAAAACTTTCAGCTATTTACTTAGAACTAAAAGATAGTAAAAGATAAGATGCTCACCACCGCAATACACTATTTGTATTATTTTATAATATATGAACTCAAACAAGTACTAGCTATCTTTAGGGTGGTATTTTTTAATGAGGAAATAGTGAGGTCCAAAATATGTCAGGCACTTGATGTGAGCCAAGACAATGACAGCCTGCTCCTTTTTTTCTGTTATGTACTATAGTTTTTAAAAAGTTACATTTAAACAAGAATGATTATTATAATTTTAGATTATTTTTTTTGAAACAAAAAAAATCAAATCATCAACTATTTTATTCCAGGATAAAATAAAATAATCACAAAACCCTGTGAAGCAAAAAAGAATAATTTAAAAAGTAGCTGTTTTTCCCTGTTAATTTGTGGGATGCTTTATGGAAATATCTTAATAGTGTTCTCTGATAAAAAAAAAACCTGCTATATTTCGGGATAAGTAAAGCAATTTGTAACAGGCACCAACATTGTTAATTCTGGATTCACAGATAGACTGCTATGGCAATGGAAAAAAATGTGATCTCTGTATATCCAAGTTGCTGAAGGACCTACTATGGAAAAAGAAGAAGGTTGATATGCAACAATGTCATGCTGAGTGAATTAGGAACTTAAATCAAAATAATATAAAGAGCCAATACCACTATATTATGTAATTGCAATGCTGACAGTGCTGGAATTGTTGGCATTTCTATAGACATTTATTCTAGTCAAAACAGCCAATAAAAATGGGCCTATAATAGAAGAGTAGAGGAAAGCACAAAATAAGAGAGATAACTCTACCTATTAATCTAAATTGATTTTATAATAATAGTGAATAAATAATAATCAATATTTTTAGTATGGATGATGTGTGACAGCCCCTACCTCCATTTCCATCTGCAAGTAAGAGGCAGGATAATACACACACACACACACACACACACACACACACACACACACACACACACACACAGTGAAGTTTAAGTTTCTGGACACATTATTTTGACTGAAGCAGGAAGAAAATTCTTAAAAATTCCATGCAGATAGATATTGTTGGATCTGCTTCTCCCTCAACATGGGGTGAGGCTCCTCTGTGTGTTTTAAATTTGTTTCTTGCTGGGCATCTGATTATGTTTATATGTGTGGGTGGCAAGGGAGGGTAACCAGATGGCTCTGGGTCCCTTTTTTCACACTTATGGGATGATCATGATTACATTCTTTTCTTATTATAAATAAGTCTAATAGGATTGTGCATTAATCTCTATTTGAGGGGGGAATGGATGATTCAGAGTGATCCTAGGGAAAAATATATTTGATTAAAGGAGGGGACAAACAAATGTGGTATGCATGTTCATAGACACCCCAAATCATATTTCTTCTTTGAATCTTGTTTCCCATTCTTAATGTCTAATTATATGCCTTATAGGATCTCTTGTGTGTGGATTTACATGCAAAATAGAACATAAAATCTTATAAGGTAGATTAGGAATGTGACCAATTTAGAATCACAAACAAATATTGTGATTGAGTTACAATTTGAATCTGGATCTTCCATAGTCCTGCACCTTAATGACTGTCAACTCCATGTTGAACTATGGCTGATTTTTTATATAATCCATCGATACCTTTTCTCCCAATCTCCATCCAAAAGAACTATTGATACGTAGCCCTCTTTTGTACATATTTATTAGCTCAGTATTGCTTTGAATGAGCTAACAAATAAGTTCCCACACTTCAGTGGAAAACATTTTTCTGCTTATCTTTTACTTAAAATAAACATGGAATCTTCTGCGAGCAGAATATTTACTCTCCACTGTCTTTAACAAAGCTTTTCTCAAAGTACTGTAGGTACAGTCTTGGATTCAAAGTTAGTTTTGGAATTTCAACATTGTATGGAGTGATGGCCTTCAGACAGTTTATATAACTATTGGTATAATCTTACATACCAAGGGACACGGTGGCTCAGTGGGTTAGGACACTGAGCTTGTCGATCAGATGGTCGGCAGTTTGGCGGGTCAAATTCTGAGTGCTGCATAACAGAGTGAGCGCCTGTTACTCGTCCCAGCTTCTGCCAACCTAGCAGTTCAAAAGCACATAAAAATGCAAGTAGAAAAATAGGGACCACTACAGTGGGAAGGTAACAGCATTCCGTGCGCCTTTGGCGTCTAGTCATGCCGGCCACATGACACAGAGTCATCCTCGGACAAGCGCTGGCTCTTCAGCTTTGAAACGGAGATGAGCACCGGCCCCTAGAGTTGGAAACAACTAACACGCATGTGCGGGGAAACCTTTACCTTTACCTATAATCTTACATGACCAGGAGAAAAATAAATTTCTGTTAGGTTTAGGCCTGATTAGGATTTTTCTGACATTTTACTATTTATATTTTCAGTGACAGTAACAGGGCTATACAAAATATGGTTCTACTTTTTGAAACAGTATTCTTTTCTTAATGCCTGGTTTTGAAAGCTGCATTTATGTTGTTTTTGCATGTGTGTGAAAGTATATTTGCCCAAGTTTTCAAATAAAAGCAAAAAAAATCAAAGACTTAGTCTGATACATCATTTCTGAAAATTGTAGGTCATTCTACATAAGACTGTGACAAAACATTTCTACATCCAGTTGAAATCATTGCTATAAGTATTCCAAAAGTTCAAGTAAAATATTTTTTTCTGCCAATAATTTATTCGATAGACTCTGGGTGGTAACACAATAAATACCTTAGCCCAGAAGAAATGGAGGTAGTAAGTTATATGTGAAAAGGCAATAAAGAAGCAGAACAAAATAAAATCATAACACATGAAATACACAAAGATTAAGAAAGAGAAATGAAAAGAAGAGGAAATGAGTACAGAAAAAGGGGAAAATGTGGAGAATATAGCAGTGTGTGAGTTGGTTCAGACTTAATTAAAAGCTGCTTCCTTAATCAATATAACCCAGTCTGGCCAGGTGTAAGACTATCATTTACTGTATTGCATTTTCCATTCATGAGGGTTCTAGTTTCTACTGATTCCATACAGTAGTCCTTGACCTTGAATAGCAGTAGGCTTCATACAGCTCCATGATAAATGACCATTCCTGCAAAAGTGTGTCAGCTCTCATTCTCTTCCTATCACAACTAAACACTACCTTATTATCACATGACCATGACATATTTGTAAATCATTCATACAAGAAATGTTGCTTTATGTTCACCATTCAAACTGCTTCACCCGCACAGTTTTCGACACAAAGCCTTAAAATAGGATTTGAAGACCTGGATTTTCTCCAAAGTTCTGGGTTAGGTTGTGGTATGTGTCTGCCTGAATTAGATTATACTTTGTTTGTTTTTGGTATATATCTATTCCTTCTAGCTATGGCCTTTTTAAAAAATAAAATAAAATAAAATGATGTAATGTTTTGGGTTTTGCTTTTAATCTGTATGTGAACTAGAGATGGTCTTTATAAACTTGAGCTATTAATAAAGTCCTGAATTCATGCTGAGCTATCACATAAAATAATAAGAAAAATAAACATGACAGAAGTGCTGCATTATGGTTGAATTCCCCCTATTTGTTTTCACTTATGGACTTGTTTGTTTTATTTGTATTTAGGATGTAAACTCACAAATAAATTTTGTAAATCTGTAATTTATAATTCTCCATCTTAAATTAGAGGCAGGATTCTAATACTGGAAACAACTTTTATTACTAAATAGTTTAATAGCAAGAACAACAATTATAATAACCACAATAATAACAATAGCCTTTTAATAATAGTACAGTATTATCAAACCTGGTAAACACGGATATTCCAATTTCCTTTTCTACCTGTTTATTTTGCACTGATTCCTGCTGATCTGGCTGTTGGTAAATGGATATATCATGAGGAAAGAGATGCTTAGCCTTCTTTGCCTTTCTGGACTTTTGTTTGCTTCTATTTTGAATGCTTTGTAAATGGAGCTTATCTCAAAGTATCTCTTAAAAGAGGACCCAAAAATTCCAGATAATTTCTAGTGGAAGAAACAATACCTCAATCAAGGTTAGTAGAACAATAGTGTTATTACCAAAAAAAATTTGTAATGTTTTAGAAAGATAATTCAAATAAGCATATTGATAAAATAATGTAAGCAGCAGCATTAATTGCTACATTAATACTAAGCTGGCTTTTTAGTATGTTTATAATATATATGTGTATATATATATATATATATATATATATATATATATATATATATATATATATATGCTTGAGTTTTAAAAGTTGCAGAAAAAATAATTGCATTTGTTCCTGATAGTGGGGTACGTTTTGAAGGTAAATACATACACAGCAGGCCTGTCTTACAAAGAAACGCTCAGTGCATTTGAATATATCTCTGCAGCTTTAATGAAATATGTTATTATGCATTGAAAGAAGATGGCCATTTAATCACGTAGCTCTTTAATATACTCAAAACTTCCAACTTTAGTTTTGAATTCTACTCAGTACATTTTCATTTCTTGACAGCTCTCAAAGTTTATCTGTCCTTCATGGAGCTCAAATC